>NC_090398.1:38128780-38293780 GCF_036365525.1 Heterodontus francisci
CACCTCTGAACACCCTCCTGTCTAATTGCCCCTTTGAACAGCCTCCTGTTTAATTCCCCCTCTGAACACCCTCCTGTTAAATTATCTCTGTGATACCCCTCCCGTCTAATTCCCCCTGTGAAAACACTCCTGTCAAATTCACCCTCTGAACACCCTCCTGTCTGATTCACAGTGTTAAAACCCTCCTGTCTAATTCTCCCTGTGAACACCCTCCTGTCAAATTCCCCCTCTGAACACCCTCCTGTCTAATTCACAGTGTGAACACCCTCCTGTCTAATTCCCCCTCTGAACACCTTCCTGTCAAATTCCCCTTGTGAACACCCTCATGCCTAATTCCCCCTGTGATCAACCTCCTGACTAATTCCAACTGTGAACATCATCCTGTCTAATTCCCCCTGTGAACACCCTCCGGTCTAATTCCAACTGTGAACATCATCCCGTCTAATTCCCCCTGTGAGCAACCTCCTGTCTAATTCCGCCGGTGAATACCCTCCTCTAATTCCCCCTGTGAGCACCCATCTTTCTAATTCCCCCTGTGATAACTCTCTTTCAAATTGCCCCGTGAAAACACTGCGGTCTAATTCCCACTGTGAACACACTTCCTGTATAATTCCAGCGGTGAACACTCTCATGTCTAATTCGGCTGTTCACACCCTCCTGTCTGATTCCAACTGTGAACACCCTCCTTTTGAATTCCCCCGTGAACACCCTCCTGTCAAATTCTCCCTGTGAAAACGCTCCTTCCGAAATCCCCCTGTGAAAATCCTCCTGTCCAATTCCACCTCTGAACACCCTCCTGTCTAATTCCCCCTGTGATCACCCTCCAGACTAGTTCCACCTCTGAACACCCTCCTGTCTAATTCCACCTCTGAACACCCTATTGTCTAATTCCCCTTGTGAACACCCTCCTGTTTAATTCCCCTTCTGAACACCCTCCTGTCTAATTCTCCCCGTAAACATCCTCCTGTCTAATTCTCCCCGTGAACACCCTCCTGTCTACGTCCAACTGTGAACACCCTCCTGTCTAATTCCCCCTGTGAACACCCTCCTGTATAATTCTCCCGTGAACACCCTCCTGTCAAATTCCCCCTGTGAACACTCTCCTGTCTCATTCCCCCTGTGAACACCCTCCTGTCAAATTCCCCCTCTGAACACCCTCCTGTCTAATTGCCCGTCTTCATCCTCCTGTCTAATTCCCCCTGTGAACAGCCTCTTGTCAAATTCCCCCTGTGATCACCCTCCTGTCTAATTCCCCCTGTGAACACCCTCCCATCTAATTACCCCTCTAAACACCCTCCTGTCAATTTCCCCATGTGAACACCCTCCTGTCCCATTCCCCCAATGAACGCCCAACTGTCAAATTCCCCATGTGAACACCTCCGGTCAAATTCCCCGTGATCATCCTCCTATCTAATTCCCCCTGTGAACAGCCTCCTGTCAAAATCCACCTGTGAACACCCTCTTGTCTAATTCCCCCTGTGAACCCTCCCCGTCTAATTCCGCGTGCGAACACCTTCCTGTCTAATTCCACCTTGAACACCCGCCTGTCTCATTCCCCCTGTGAACACCCTCCCATCTAATTACCCCTCTAAACACCCTCCTGTCAATTTCCCCATGTGAACACCCTCCTGTCCCATTCCCCCAATGAACGCCCAACTGTCAAATTCCCCATGTGAACACCTCCGGTCAAATTCCCCGTGATCATCCTCCTATCTAATTCCCCCTCTGAACAGCCTCCTGTCAAAATCCACCTGTGAACACCCTCTTGTCTAATTCCCCCTGTGAACCCTCCCCGTCTAATTCCGCGTGCGAACACCTTCCTGTCTAATTCCACCTTGAACACCCGCCTGTCTCATTCCCCCTGTGAACACACTCCTGTCACATTCCCCCTTGAACACCCTCCTGTCTAATTCCCCCTCTGAACAACCTCCGATCTAATCCCCCATGAACACCCTCCTGTCGAATTCTCCCTGTTAACACCCTCCTGTCTAATTCCCCCTGTGAACACCCTCCTGTCTAAATCCCCTTCTGAACACCCTCCTGTCTAATTCCACCTCTGAACACCCTCCTGTCTAATTCCCCCTGTGAACACCCTCCTGTTTAATTCCCACTTTGAAAACCCTCCTGTCTAATTCTCCCCGTGAACACCATCCTGTCTAATTCTCTGCGTGAACACCCTCCTGTCTAATTCCCCCCGTGAACACCCTCCTGTCTAATTCCCCCTGTGAACACCCTCCTGTCTAATTCTCCCTGTGAACACTCTCCTTTCTAATTACCCCTGTGAACACCCTCCTGTCTAGTTCCCCCTGTGAGCACCCTCCTGTCTAATTCCCCCTCTGAACACCCTCCTGTCTAATTCCCCCTGTGAACACCCTCCTGTTTAATTCCCACTTTGAAAACCCTCCTGTCTAATTCTCCCCGTGAACACCATCCTGTCTAATTCTCTGCGTGAACACCCTCCTGTCTAATTCCCCCCGTGATCACCCTCCTGTCTAATTCCCCCTGTGAACACCCTCCTGTCTAATTCTCCCTGTGAACACTCTCCTTTCTAATTACCCCTGTGAACACCCTCCTGTCTAGTTCCCCCTGTGAGCACCCTCCTGTCTAATACCCCCTCTGAACACCCTCCTGTCTAATTCCACCTCTGAACACCCTCCTGTCTAATTGCCCCTTTGAACAGCCTCCTGTTTAATTCCCCCTCTGAACACCCTCCTGTCTAATTCTCCCCGTGAGCACCCTCCTGTCTAATTCCCCCCTGTGAACACCCACCTGTCTAATTCCGCCTGTGAACACCCTCCTGTCTAATTCTCCCCGTGAGCACCCTCCTGTCTAATACACCCTCTGAACACCCTCCTGTCTAATCCCACCTCTGAACACCCTCCTTTCTAATTCCCCCTGTGAACAGCCTCCTGTTTAATTCCCCCTCTGAACACCCTCCTGTCTAATTCTCCCCGTGAGCACCCTCCTGTCTAATTCCCCCCTGTGAACACCCACCTGTCTAATTCCCCCTGTGAAAACCCTCCTGTCTAATTCTCCCTGTGAACACTCTCCTGTCTCATTCCCCCTGTGAACACCCTCCTGTCTAATTCCCCCTGTGAACACTCTCCTGTCTAATTCCCCCTCTGAACACCTTCCTGTCTAATTCCCCCTCTGAACACCCTCCTGTCAAATTCCCCATGTGAACACCCTGCTGTCCCATTCCCCAAATGAACGCCCACCTGTCAAATTCCCCATGTGAACACCCTCATGTCAAATTCCCCGTGATCATCCTCCTGTCCAATTCTCCCTGTGAACAGCCTCCTGTCAAATTCTCCCTGTGACACCTTCCTGTCTAATTCCCCCTGTGAACACCCTCCTGTCTAAACCTCCCTGTGAATACCCTCCTGCCAAATTCCCCCTGTTATCACCCTCCTGTCACAATCCACCTGTGAACACCCTCCTGTCTAATTCTCCCTGTGAACCCCCTCCGTCTAATTCTGCGTGTGAACACCTTCCTGTCTAATTCCCCCTTGAACACACTCCTGTCTAATTCCCCCTGTGAACACCCTCCTGTATAATTCCCCCTTTGATCAACCTCCTATCTAATTCCCCCATGAACAACCTCCTGTCGAATTCTCCCTGTGAACACGCTCCTGCCTAATTCCCCCGATTAAAATGCTCCTGTCTAATTCCCCCTGTGAACACTGTCCTTCTTATTCCCCCTGCGAACACCCTTTGTCTAATTCCCCCTTTGCACACCCTCCTGTCTAATTCCCTCTGTGAAAATCTCTGCTGTCCATTCCCCCCTGTGATCACCTTCCTGTCTAATTCCACCTTTGAACACCATCCCCTCTAATTCCACGAGTGATCACCCTCCTGTATTATCCCCCTGAGACCACCCTCCTGTCTAATTACTCCTGTGAACACCCTCCTCTCAAATTCCCCCTGTGAACACCCTCCTGTCTAATTCCCCCTGGGAACACCCTCCTGTCGAATTCCCCCTGTGAACACCCTCCTGTCGAATTCCCCCTGTGCACACCATCCTGTCTAATTCCCCCTGTGGACACCCTCCTGTCTAATTCCCCGTGTCAACACCCTTCTGCCTAATTCCTCATGTGAACACCCTCTTCTCTAATTTTTGCTGTGAAAACCCTCCTGTCCAATTCGCCCTTTGAGCACCCTCCTGTCTATTTACCCCTGTGAACATCTTCCGGTCGATTTACCCCCCTTGAACACCCTCCTGTCTAATTCGCACTTTGAGCACCTTCCTTTCTAACTCCCCCTGTGAACACCCACATGTCAAATTCCCCCTGTGAACAGTCTCCTGTCTAATTCCCCCTGTGAACACCGTCCTGTCTAATTCCCCCAGTGAGCACCCTCGTGTCTAATTCCCCCTGTGAACAGCCTCCTGTCAAATTCCCCCTGTGATCACCCTCCTGTCTAATTCCCCCTGTGAACACCCTCCTGTCTAATCCTCCCTGTGAATACCCTCCTGCCAAATTCCCCCTGTTATCACCCTCTTGTCAAATCCACCTGTGAACACCCTCCTGTCTAATTCCCCCTGTGAACCCCCTCCGTCTAATTCCGAGTGTGAACACCTTCCTGTCTAATTCCCCATTGAACACCCTCCTGTCTCATTCCCCCTGTGAACACCCTCCTGTCTAATTCTCTCTGTGAACACACTCCTGTCTCATTCCCCCTGTGAACACCCTCCTGTCTAATTCTCCCTTGAACACCCTCCTGTCTAATTCCCCCTGTGAACACCCTCCTGTATAATTCCCCCTTTGATCAACCTCCTATCTAATTCCCCCATGAACACCCTCCTGTCGGATTCTCCCTGTGAACACGCTCCTGCCTAATTCCCCCGATGAAAATGCTGATGTCTAATTCCCACTGTGAACCCTGTCCTGTCTTATTCCCCCTGCGAACACCCTCAGTCTAATTCCCTCTGTGAAAATCTCTGCTGTCCATTCCCCCCTGTGATCACCTTCCTGTCTAATTCCACCTTTGAAAACCATCCCCTCTAATTCCACGAGTGATCACCCTCCTGTGTTATCCCCCTGAGACCACCCTCCTGTCTAATTACTCCTGTGAACACCCTCCTCTCAAATTCCCCCTGTGAACACCCTCCTGTATAATTCCCCCTGTGATCAACCTCCTATCTAATTCCCCCATGAACACCCTCCTGTCGAATTCTCCCTGTGAACACGCTCCTGCCTAATTAGCCCGATGAAAATGCTCTGGTCTAATTCCCCCTGTGAACCCTGTCCTGTCTTATTCCCCCTGCGAACACCCTCCTTTCTAACTCCCCCTGTGAACACCCTCCTGTCTAATTCGCCCTTTGAGCACCTTCCTTTCTAACTCCCCCTGTGAACACCCTCCTGTCAAATTCCCCCTGTGAACACTCTCCTGTCTAATTCCCCCTGTGAACACCCTCCTGTCTAATTCCGCCTGTGAACACCCACCTGTATAATTCCCCCTGTGAACAAGCTCCTGTATAATTCCCCCTGTGAACACCCTCCTGTATAATTCCCGCCTGTGAACAGCTCCCTCCTGTATAATTTCCCCCTGTGAACACCCTCCTCCTGTATAATGTGTTCACTGGGAGGAATTACATAGGGGCGGATGTTCACAGGGTGAATTGCACAGGAGGGGTGTCTTCTTCGGTGGGATTTGTACAGGAGCGTGTGCTCGCAGCGGGGCAGGGAATTATACAGGAGGCTGTGGAAAGTAGCCATTTAGCACAAATTGTATTGAAATTGTTTGATTAAACATCTCAAATTTATGTAAATTCCTCAAACTTGTGGAAACTGACAAACTCTCAGTGACAGAATCTGCCATCAGCAAAGCTCAACATCTCCATCTGCTGGTGTCCCTGTCTTACAGCAGTTACTGCCCCACTCACCATCTCCATCTGCTGGTGTTCCTGTGTTACTGTTGTTACTGCCCCTCTCACGATGTCCATCTGCTGGTGTCCCTGTCTTACTGCAGTTACTGCCCCTCTCACCATCTCCATCCGCTGGTGTTCCTGTCTTAATTCAGATACTGCCCCCTCCGACACCCTCACAATCCCCATCCGCTGGTGACCCCCTCTTTCTCTTCGTCTGTCTCTTTTCCCCTCCCAATCTGTGTTAACCATCTCTCTGTTGCCCCTTCTTTGTTGTTCTCCCTCTCTCTGTTGTCCCCTCACTCTGTGACATCCCCCGTGTCGTTTCCTCCTCTCTGTCATCGCCCTCTCTGTCCCCCTCTCTCTCTGACCCTCTATCGTTCGGCCCCTCTCTACCACACTGTCCCTCTCATCACACTGCCCCCTCTTTCGCTTTACCCCTTCTCTCTGTTCCCTCCTCTCTCTCTGCCCCTCGCTGGCTGTGTCCCCCTCTCTGTCTCTCTGTCTGTCTCTCTCCACCTCCCAATCTGTCAACCTTCTCTCTGCCTCTCTATCGCTCTGTCCCTCTGTATCACTTTGCTCCCTCTCTCTTTTCCCCCTCTCTCTGTCCCTCTCTTTCTGTTCCGCTCTCTCTTCTCTCTCACTGTCCCCTTCTCTCTTTGTATGCCACCCTGTCTCTCTGTCTCTCTCTCTCACTGTCGCCCCCTCTCTCTCCTCCCTCTCTGCCCTCTCTCTCTCCCTCTACCTCAGTACCTCTTCTCTCTTTGCTCCCTTATCTCTCTGTCTCTCCCTCACTGTCGACCCCCCTCGTTCTCTCCTCCCTCTCTCTCTTCACTGTCCCCCTCTCTCTTTGCACCACCCTCTCTCTCCCTCACTGTCGACTCCCCCTCGTTCTCTCCTCCCTCTCTCTCTTCACTGTCCCCCCGATCTCTTTGCACCACCCCCTCTCTCTCTGAGAGCAGGAGCAGCAGTGTCTGAACTTCAGATAGATTCATGGTTTTCCAGAGGGCTTTTTAAAAAATCTGAACCTGCCGGAAAGCCCCGAATCCACCCAGAGTTTGGAAGCTGCTGTTCCTGCTCTCAGCTCTGAATATGGAAAGGATTGTTAATGAGCATTAGATAAAGATCTGAACTTAGAAATTCCAATTCAGCTGTTAAACTAACAGGAGCATTCCTTTTTAAATCCGCTCTGGTGGGAAAGCAGAAGCCAATGGGAAATTTCTCATCTCTGAAATTAACAGTCCCGGACCTCAGCATTTTTACCACTGACACTGGAGTTCGTGTACGGACACTTTGCCGACCCCCGCTCACATGGGGACCAGTTGGGGAAGTTGGGTGGTCAGCTGTTTAGTGGGAATAGGGGGTGAGAGGCAGCAGGAGGTGGGCCTACTGTACAAGATGAGCTGAGAAAGGGCACAAGGGGAGATAGGAGAGAAGCTAGAGAAGGATACAAGTTGAGGTCCAGGACGCGGAGGGGGGTGAGGTGTCATCGAGGGAGTTTAGCTCGGTGGGCGAGGGGAAGGGAGGGAAGCAGCAGAGGCAGCTGATCACATGGTCTGAATCTTAGTTAGGAAGTTCATGAGCTCCTCACACTTACTGTTGGACGTGAGATGGTGACAGAGTGGAAATGCCACTGAACTAGTAATCCAGAGGTCCCGGCTGATACCCTGGGGACATGAGTTCAATTCCTACCACGGCTGTGGAACTCAATTCAATTAAATAATAAAAATATGGAATTGAAAGCACGTCTCAGTAATGGTGTTACAAAACTATCATTGATTGCTGTAAAAACCGATCTGGTTCACTAAAGTCCTTTAGAGTAGGAAATCTGCTGTCCTTACCTGGTCTGGCCTACATGTGACTCCAGACCCACAGCAATGTGGCTGATTGTTAACTGCCATTTGAAATGTCCACTCAGTTATCAAGGGTAATTTGGGATGGGTAACAAATGCTGGCCGAGCCAGTGATGCGCACATCCCATGAATAAAAATAATAGATTAGTGAAGGTGGCGTGGATCATGCTCCCAATATCACTCTTCATTCACAACAAAACATTTAAATTGATGACCACTTCTCACAAACCCGTGAACCCAATCTTTCCCTATTCACTCAACAAAGTCCTTGCTGTTTTAAACAGTTTTATTAAATCACCTCTCAGCTTCCTGTACTCCTGTGGAAACAGTCTCCCTTTCAGCCCTCTACTTGGATCTGTGGGAGGTAGTTTAAACATAATTGTACAGACTGCAGCACTGAAACCTACTCAAATTTAGAAGCAGAAGCAGTTTTGTGAGACCAGTCTTGTGAGACAATGTCTCGGAAATGTGCCTGAACAGCTCAGAGAGTCACCTTCCCTGAATTTCCAGGGATTTAATTCTCCTTCTTAGACTCTCACCTGTACCTGATTATCTAAGATGCATTGTGTCACTACACAAATCTAAAGATTTACTTGCAAACATTTTCTGTTGTTTGAATTAACAAATATTTCAAATAATGACAGAGAAACTCAAACGGAAACATTGGTGATGACTTTGCAGCATTTGAATTTTATTTGATTTGTTATGAACTGACAGAGCAAAAGCAAAGTTACAAATCCAACCTGCACCGAGGAACAGCAAATGTTGAGCTTTACAGAGTTACACAGATTTTGGAATCAGTTTGCACGGAGCTGCTTCAATATTTAGTGAAAGATGTTCGGTGCAGACTCTCTCTATCTTGCGGACAGTGAGTTTAGTAAAGGGGAGGACAGTCTATCAGCAGAGGGCAGGAAGCATTCAGAGCGGATCAGCCTGGGCACAGACCTCCTCAAACTCTTCTCCAGCTGAGTTTTCACACTTTAACATCAGTGCTCAGTAAGGGTTTGAGAGAAGACAGCTTGTCATTCCAGCCGTATTTTCTGTAATCAGACCATTGGTCACCCTGAAAGGTGATCAAGCGCTACCCAGTATAATATTTATTCTGGTACAGAATCCACACTCCACTCTTCACCCGATGGATGAGACAAGATTGTCAAACCCAGCATCATTCAGATCATCAGTGGCTTTAATGATGTCGCGTTTCTTACCATCATAATTGACGTGTTCAAAAAGCACGATCTCTGGGTTTTCTAAATCGTCCTTCAAAAGCCGCAATGATCGAATATTTTTATCCATGGCCTCAAGATTATAATGATCTCCTGCACCATAAAAAATGAAGACTCCGGTGTAGTTTGTGCCGCTGTAAACGACCCAGCGTTTCCCCACCACCTTCAGGGACCGGGCTTTGCTGGAGAAGGCATGTTCGGCGAGGTCAGGTACATTATTCAAAAACTCGGTTTGATCAGCACGGAGGTCGACCTGATCAGACAGGGTAATCTTGTTCATCCTGACTGCGATGTTGCAGATGTTCTCTGATTTTAATGTGATCAGGAGCAGTGAAATCACTCAATAGTTTTCTTACACCCGGAGTGAGTTTATACACACATCTTTCTGATTACTCAGCAAATTATAATCAATAATCAGCATCCAACAGGCAAATGGCAGCTAACCCCACCAAGAATTATACAAATTCCTAATGCTGCACGACAACACAGCAGGCACAGAAACATTTCACAAATACCAGGAAACAGCGATGCAATAAATGTACACAAGGTGTCTCAAAGTGTCTGAGTTTCAATGTTCCAGTAATTGAACACATTGTGTCCCCACACTCTCACTCACCATGCTCCAGTAATTGTACACACTGTGTCCCCACGCTCTCATTCTCCATGATCCAGTAATTGTACACACTGTGTGCCCACACTCTCACTCACCATGTTCCAGTAATTGTACACACTGTGTCCCCACACTCTCAATCTCCATGTTATAGTAATTGTACACACTGTGTCACAAACTCTCACTCTCCATGTTGCAGCAATTGTACACACTATCCCCACACTCTCACTCTCCGTGTTCCAGTAATTGTACAAACTGTGTCCCCACACTCTCACTCTCTATGTTCCAGTAATTGTACACACTGTGTCCCCAAACTCTCACTCTCCATGTTCAGTAATTGTACACACTGTGTCCCCACACGCTCACTCAACATGTGCCAGTAATTGTACACGCTGTGTCACCACACTCTCACTCTCCATGTTCCAGTAATTCTACACAAAGTGTACCCACACTCTCACTCTCCATGTTCCAGTAATTGCACACACAGTGTACCCACACACTCACTCTCCATGTTCCAGTAATTGCACACACTGAGTCCCCACACTCTCACTCACCAAGTTCCAGTAATTGTGCACATTGTGTCCCCACACTCTCACTCTCCATGTTCCAGTAATTGTACACACTGTGTCCCCACAATCTCACTCTCCACGTTCCAGTAATTGTACACACTGTGCCCCTATATTCTCACTCTCCCTGTTCCAGTAATTGTACACATTCTGTCCCCACACACTCACACTCCATGTTCTAGTAATTGTACACATTGTGTCACCACACTCTCACTCTCCATGTTCCAGTAATTGTACACTCCGAGTCACCACACACTCACTCTCCATGTTATAGTAATTGTACACACTGTGTCCCCACAGACTCACTCTCCATATTCCAGTAATTGTACACAACGTGTTCCCACACTCTCACTCTCCTTGTTCCAGTAACTGAACACATTGTGTCCCCACACACTCACTCTCCATGTTCTAGTAATTGTGCACATTGTGTCACCACACTCTCACTCACCATGTTCCAGTAATTGTACCCTCTGAGTCCCCACACACTCACTCTCCATGTTCTAGTAATTGTACAAACTGTGTCCCCACAGTCTCGCTCTCCATATTCCAGTAATTGTACACACTGTGTCCCCACACTCTCACTCTCCATGTTCCAGTAATTGTACACGCTGTGTCCATCACACTCTTACTCTGCATGTTCCAGTAATTGTACACACTGTGTCCCCACACTCTCACTCTCCATGTTGTAGTAATTGTACACAATGTGTCCTCACACTCTCACTGACCATGCTCCAGTAATTGTGCACACGGTGACCCCACACTCTCACTGTCCATGTTCCAGTAATTGTACACACTGTGTCCCCAAACTCTCACTCTCCATGTTCAGTAATTGTAAAGACTGTGTCCCCACACTCTCACTCACCATTTGCCAGTAATTGTACACACTGTGTCCCCACACTCTCACTCTCCATGTTCCAGCAATTGTACACACTGTGTCCCCATGCTCTCACTCTCCATGTTGTAGTAATTGTACACACTGTGTCCCCACACTCTCACTCACCATGTTCCAGTAATTGTACACGCTGCGTCCCTCACACTCTTACTCTCCATGTTCCAGTAATTGTACACACTGTGTCCCCACACTCTCACTCTCCATGTTGTAGTAATTGTACACAATGTGTCCTCACACTCTCACTCACCATGCTCCAGTAATTGTGCACACTGTGTCCCCACACTCTCACTCTCCATGTTCCAGTAATTGTACACACTGTGTCCCCAAACTCTCACTCTCCATGTTCAGTAATTGTACACACTGTGTCCCCACACTCTCACTCACCATGTGCCAGTAATTGTACACACTATGTCCCCACACTCTCACTCTCCATGTTCCAGTAATTGTACACACTGTGTCCCCGCACTCTCACTCTCCATGTTCCAATAATTGTACACACTGAGTCCCCACACTCTCACTCACCAAATTCCAGTAATTGTGCACACTGTGTCCCCACACTCTCACTCACCATGTTCAGTAATTGTACACACAGTGTCCCCTCACTCTCACTCACCATGTTCCAGTAATTGTACACGCTGTGTCCCTCACAATCTCACTCTCCATGTTCCAGTAATTGTACATACTGTGTCCCCACACTCTCACTCTCCATGTTGTAGTAATTATACACAATGTGTCCTCACACTCTCACTCACCATGCTCCAGTAATTGTACACACTGTGTCCCCAAACTCTCACTCTCCAAGTTCCAGCAGTTGTGCACACTGTGTCTCCACACTCTCAATCTCCATGTTCCAGCAATTGTACACCATGTGTCCACACACTCTCACTCTCCATGTGCCAGTGATTGTACACACTGCGTCCCCACACACTCACTCTCCATATTCCGGAAACTGTACACACGGTGTCCCCAGACTCTCACTCTCCATGTTCCAGTAACTGTACACATTGTGTCCCCACACTCTCACTCTCCCTGTTCCAGTAATTGTCCACACAGTGTCCCCAAACTCTCACTCACCCTGTTCCAGTAACTGTACACACTGTGTCCCCACAGTCTCACTGTCAGAGGGTCAGTTCATGGGAGTGCTGCACTGTCAGAGGGTCAGTGCTGATGGAGTGCTCGACTGTGAGAGGGTCAGTGCTGTTTTAGAGCTGCACTGTCAGAGGGTCTGTGCTGTTGGAGTTCTGCACTGCCAGAGGGTCGGTACTGAGGGAGTGTTGCACTTTTGCAGGGTCAATTTTGAGGGAGTGCTGCACTGTCAGAGGGTCAGTACTGATGGAGTACTGTACTGTCAGATGGTCAGTGCTGATGGAGTGCTGCACTGTCCGAGGGTCAGTACTGATGGAGTGCTGCACTGTCAGAGGTCAGTGCTGATGGAGTCCTGCACTGTCAGAGGGTCAGTTCTGAGGGAGTGCTGCACTGTCAGAGGTTCAGTACTGTTGGAATGCCGCACTGCAGGGGGTCAGTGCTGATGGAGTGCTGCACTGTCCGAGGGTCAGTACTGATGGAGTGCTGCCATGTCCGAGGGTCAGTGCTGATGGAGTATTGCACTGTCAGAGGGTCAGTTCTGAGGGAGTGCTGCCCTCTCAGAGGGTCAGTACTGTTGGAGTGCTGCACTGTCAGAGCGTCAGTGCTGTTGGAGTCCTGCACTGTCAGAGGGTCAGTTCTGAGGGAGTGCTGCAATGTCAGAGGGTCAGTGCTGTTGGAGTGCTGCACTGTCAGAGGGTCAGTGCTGTTGGAGTCCTGCACTGTCGGGGGGTCAGTGCTGAGGGAGTGCTACACTGTCAGATGGTCAGTGCTGAAGGAGTGCTGCACTGTCGGAGGGTCAGTTCTGATGGTGTCCTGCACTGTCGGAGGGTCAGTTCTGATGGAGTGCTGCACTGTCGGAGGGTTAGTTCTGAGGGAGTGCTGCACTGTCAGAGGGTCAGTGCTGTTGGAGTCCTGCACTGTCAGAGGGTCAGTTCCGAGGGAATTCTGCACTGTCGGAGGGTCTGTGCTGATGGAGTGCTGCACTGTCGGAGGGTCAGTTCTGATGGAGTGCTGCAGTGTCAGAGGGTCAATGCTGATGGCGTGCTGCACTGTCCAAAGGTCAGAACTGAGGGAATGCTGCAGTGTCAGAGGGTCAGTGCTGATGGAATGCTGCTCTGTCAGAGGGTCGGTGCTGATGGAGTGCTGCACTGTCAGAGGTTCAGTACTGTTGGAATGCTGCACTGCAGGGGGTCAGTGCTGTTGGGGTGCTGCACTGTCCGAGGGTCAGTACTGATGGAGTGCTGCCATGTCCGAGGGTCAGTGCTGATGGGGTTTTGCACTGTCAGAGGGTCAGTACTGTTGGAGTGCTGCACTGTCAGAGGGTCAGTGCTGTTGGAGTGCTGCACTGTCAGAGGGTCAGTGCTGTTGGAGTCCTGCACTGTCGGGGGGTCTGTGCTGAGGGAGTGCTACACTGTCAGAGGGTCAGTGCTGTTGGAGTCCTGCACTGTCAAAGTGTCAGTTCTGATGGAGTGCTGCACTGTCGGAGGGTCAGTTCTGATGGAGTCCTGCACTATCAGAGGGTCAGTTCTGATGGAGTACTGCACTGTCCAAGGGACAGTACTGATGGAATGCTGCACTGTCAGAGGGTCAGTGTTGATGGGTTTGTTGCACTGTCCGAGAGTCAGTACTGATGGAGTACTGCAATGTCAGAGGGTCAGTGCTGATGGAGTACTGCACTGTCAGAGGGTTAGTTCTGAGGGAGTGCTGCATTGTCAGAGGGTCAGTGCTGTTGGAGTCCTGCACTGTCAGATGGTCAGTGCTGATGGAGTCCTGCACTGTCAGATGGTCAGTTCTGAGGGAGTGCTGCACTGTCAGAGGGTCAGCGCTGCTGGAGTCCTGCACTGACGGAGGGTCAGTGCTGAGCATGTGCTGCACTGTCCGAGGTTCATTTCTGAGGGAGTGCTGCACTGTCAGAGGGTCAGTGCTGTTGGAGTCCTGCACTGTCAGAGGATCAGTTCTGAGAGTATCCTGCACTGTCAGAGGTTCAGAGCTGATGGAGTGCGGCACTGTTGGAGGGTCAGTTCTGATGGAGTCCTGCACTGTCGGAGGGTCAGTGCCGGGGGAGTGCTGCACTGTCAGAGGGTCGGTTCTGAGGGAGTGCTGCACTGTCAGAGGGTCAGTGCTGTTGGAGTCCTGCACTGTCAGAGGGTCAGTTCTGAGGGAATCCTGCACTGTCGGAGGGTCAGTGCTGATGGAGTGCTGCACTGTCGGAGTATCAGTTCTGATCTAGTGCTGCACTGTCAGAGGGTCAGTTCTGAGGGAGTGCTGCACAGTCAGAGGGTCAGTTATGAGGGACTCCTGCACTGTCGGATGGTCAGTGCTGATGGAGTGCTGCACTGTCAGAGGGTCAGTGCTGTTGGAGTGGTGCACTGTCAGAGGTTCAGTGCTGTTGGAGTCCTGCACTGTCAGAGGGTCAGTTCTGAGGGAATGCTGCACTGTCAGAGGGTCAGTGCTGTTGTCGTCCTGCACTGTCAGAAGGGCAGTTCTGAGGGAGTGCTGCACTGTCAGAGGGTCAGTTCTGAGGGAGTCCTGCACTGTGGGATGGTCAGTGCTGATGGAGTGCTGCACTGTCAGACGTTCAGTGCTGTTGGATTCCTGTACTGTCAGAGGGTCAGTTCTGATTGAGTGCTGCACTGTCAGAGGGTTAGTTCTGAGGGAGGCCTGCATTGTCGGAGGGTCAGTGCTGATGGAGTGCTGCACTGTCAGAGGTTCAGTTCTGAGGGAGTGCTGCACTGTCAGAGGTTCAGTTCTGAGGGAGTGCAGCACTGTCAGAGGGTCAGTTCTGAAGCAGTCCTGCACTGTTGGAGGGTCAGTGCTGATGGAATGCTCTCTGTTGCTGCCACAGAGCTCAGTGATGGATTATTTTGACTCACATCTCTAGAATAGGGATTCAAACCCACGACTTCCTGACTCTGAGGTCAGAGAGAGTGAGGGAGTCACACTGAGCCAGGACCACAAGCTGGTGGGTGCAGGATCTTTTCAGTCCCTCTGAGAGGGCAGACGGTACCCTCGTTTTAACATCTCTTTACTCTGCTAATCTTCCTGTCAATACATTTATTGAGGGCGTCCAAAACAGCTGTCTTCAGATAAAATGTAGGTGGGGAAGGCGTTCACAATGGGGTTTACTTGGAACCGGATGACTGCCATTGACGGACACCACCCAGTTAAAGCTTGCCAGCAGAATACAGTATGATCCCAGGAGATCACTGTGAGAATGCTCTTGGTGCTGTCATGTATCCAGAACCAGATTAACCTTAACAACAAGCAGTTCCAAGGAGCCAGTTTGTGAATTGTAGAATGACACAATGGAGAGGAAAGATATTCAGCCATCGTGTCTCTGATGCTGCTTTGAAAATGTTTTCCCATTCCCCTCACTCCCCCCGCTCTTTTCCCAGATCTCTGTACATCTTCCCACTTTCAATATTTATCCAATTCCCCTTTTGAAAGTTCCTGTTGAATCTGCTTCCACCGTCCTTTCAGGCAGCTCATTCCCGATCACAACAACTCACTGTGTTAACACATTTCTCCTCATCTCCCTCTCTGGTCACCTCTGTCAATTACCTTAAATCTGTGTCCCTCTGGTTACCGGCCCTCCTGTCACTGGAAGCAGTTTCTCCGTATTTACTCTTTCAAAACGCTCCATTATTTTGTTAAAGCAAAATCCTGTGGAACCGGGAAAACTGAAATAAAAACAGAAAGTGCTGGAAATACTTAGCAGGTGTGGCAGCATCTGTAACGTTTTAGGTCTGTGACCTTTCAGCAAAACTGGCAAAGGTTAGAAATGTAATAGTCTTTGAGCAAGTGAAGTTGGGGATCGGGGGAAAAGAGAACAAATGGGAAGGTGTGTGATTGGGCAGAGGGCAGGAGAGATTAACTGACAAAGAGGTCATGGGGCAATGGTTAAGGGAGTGTTAATGGTGTGATGAAAGATAAAGCATTTGTCCAGAGAGAGTGTTAATGACAGAATGATGAGCAGCTCTGTCCAAAAGCACAAAAACATGAATAAAAAAAGTTTAAGGCAGGCACATGGTTAAAAATGAGAAAACAAAACAAAATATAACAATAAAACAAGCCAGTCACGCTCTAAAATTATTAAACTCAATGTTCGGTCCGGCAGGCTGTCGTATGCCTAAACGATAAATGAGATGCTATTCCTCGAGCTTACGTTGATGTTCGCTGGAACACTGCAGCAAGCCCAGGTCAGAAATGTTGGCATGACAGCAGGGTGGTGAATTGAAATGGCAAGCAACCGGAAGCTTGGGCTCATGCTTGTGGATTGAGCGAAGGTGTTTCATAAAGCGGTCACCCAATCTGCTTTTGGTCTCCCCAATGTAGAGGAGACCACATTTTGAGCAGCGAATACAGTATACTAACTTGAAAGAAGTACAAGCAAATCGCTGCTTGACCTGAAAGGAGTGTTTGGGGCCTTGGATAGTGAGGAGAGATGATGTAAAAGGGCAGGTATTGCACCTGCTCGGACCACAACCTGGTTTCAGCGGAGATCACTCGACTCCATACACGGGCGGGATCCGCGCACTGGCACTTTAACAACTGGCTACTGGAGGACTAGCGATTCTGGGACTCGTTCCGTCAATTCTGGGCCAACTGGAGAAGGAAACAGGGGGTCTTCCCCTCCTTGAGGCTATGGTCGGATGTGGGCAAGACTCACATCCATGTTTTCGGTCAGAAGTACGCAAAGGAGTTGGCCAAGAACATCTGAGATCGGGCGCTTAGAGAGGGAGGTGCTCCACTTGGAGCCCCGCTTTGGTAATGCTGTCACAGACCCGTACCTGTGGCAGGCGTACAAAGAGAAGAAGGGTGCGCTGAGGGACCTGCAGCTGATAGGGTCCTGAGGCACGTACGTGAGGTGGCAGATCCAGATCCTGGAAGAATTGGACCGTTCCTCACCCGTCTTCCACTTGCTGGAAAAATGGCGGGGGGTCTGTAAGCAGCTGGCCGACGACGGATGCTTCATCACGGATCCGGATGGAATGGGCCTCCTGGTCCGTACTTATTACAGTACGTTGTTCTCTCTGGATCCATTCAGAGAGGACGCATGCAGAGTTTTGTCAGAGGACCTGCCGCAAGTCAGCCCAGAGGGTGTCAAAGGATTGGAGGCTCCACTTACGTTAGACGTCCTCCACCAGCTCTCGAGGGGCAAATCCCTAGGGCTGGACAGGCTGACTGTGGTGTTCCTCAGGGGGTTCTGGGACGTCCTGTGGGACGATTACGCACGGGTCCTGGGGGAAAGCCTGGCGACCGGGAAGATGCCCTTCTCGTGGCACAGGGCGGTTATCGTCCTGCTGCCGAAGAGGGGCGATCTCCACCTGCTTAAAAACTGGTGCTCGGTCTCCCTCCTCAGCTCGGATTACAAGATTTTTGCCCGGGCTATGTCTACCCACCTGGGCTCCGAGCTGGCCCACATGATCTATCCTGACCAGACCTACAGGGTCCCGGGCCGGTCCATCCAGGACAACATCCACCTGGTCCGGCACCTGATCCATCTTTCCCAGAGAAGTGGTCTGTCGGTCGCCTTTCTCCCTTTGTTCAGGAGAAAGCATTCGACAGGGTGGATCACGAATACCTTTTCAGGACTCTGTGTAGTTTTGGACTTGGGCTGCACTTTTATATGCTGCCGCAGAGTGTCTGGTCAAATTTAATGGGCCGTTGACGGCGCCCCTTCGCTTTGGGAGAGGAGCATGTCAGGGATGCCCCATGACCAGCCAATTGTCTACCATCTGCATGGAGCCGTCCCTGTGCCTGCTTCGCAGGAGGTTGGTGGGAATGGCTCTGTGCGAGACAGCCATGCAGTCGTCCTCTCGGCTTACACTGATGATGTGCTCCGCACGGTCACAGATCCCGTTGACTTGCAGAGGATGCGCGACTGCCAGAAGACCTTTTCTACCGCATCCTCCGCAAGGATCAATTGGGAGAAATGTTCTTGTCTCCTGGTGGTCAGTGGCGGAGGAGTTGTCACCTTTTGTGTGGAGTACCACGCACCTCCTCTATCTGAGAGTCCACCTTTGCCCCGCTGAGGAAGCCTGGAAGGCAAACTGGCAGGAGTTGGAGGCAAAAGTCACCACTCGGCTGGGGCGCTGGACATACTACTGCAAGTGCTTTCCTACAGGGCCGAAGCTGGTCATAAACCATCTGGTGACCTCGATGCTGTGGTACTGGTTGGTCACTTTGGCCCCGCCCCCTGCATTAGCCACCAAGATAAAGAAGAAGCTTGACCATTTCTTCTAGGGCAAGAGGAAACACTGGGTCTCTGCTATGGTCCTGAGTCTCCCGATCGAGGAGGGTGGCCAGTCGCTAATGTGCTTCTGCCCCCAGGCTGTGACTCTCCACCTTCAGACTTGTATCCGAGCGTCCTCCCAGATGGTGTGCGCTGGCGATGTATTTTTGCCGCCAGTGTCACTGCCTTCAAGACAACACGCAGCTCCCGGCAGAGACTGTTAGACACGCCTCTCTGAGGGACTTGGCTGTCTTTTACCGGGATCTGTTCCGAGTCTGGAACACGGTCGCCTCCAGTCAGGATGCTCCCCGGCCGATGGAGGAGAGCGCCTCGGCTGTCCGGGCGGCCGACACCGGGGAGGGACTGACAGGCGGAGGAGTAGCCGAAGCCCCAGGAAGCCCCTCACTGCGGGTGGCGAGGGGGCTCGGGAGCGCGGCGTACTCCCGGCCAAGCTGACCGCCGCTCGGCCGGAACTGCTCATCGGACCCTGGGCCCGAAATCCTCCTCGGGAGCCGGTCCCACACAACCCGAGCCACCTCTCCGAAATGCACTCCGTGCATTCCAGTTGGTGCGGAGGGGTTTCCTGTACGGGCTGCTCCTGCACACTCTGCACTTCCTCGCCCTCATCAGCCAGCCGGACACGCCCTGGCGGTCCGTGTTGCCACCTGGCGGTGAGGAGAAACCCCGATGGAGGTCTCTCTACACAGGAGTCCTCCCTCTTTACATCGGGGACCTGGGGTAGAAAGTGCTGCACAGGGCAGTCCCATGCAATAGACTTCTACTCCAGACACAACCCAGTACAATCTAAAATCCTTATGAAATTACACTAATTTAGAAAAAAAAAACAGACTTTAGTAAGACTAACCTTATCACTTCGAAGGAAGTTTTTGTTTTTAAAAGAACTCTCCCCTGATTTTTAAAAGCTATTTCCGGGCACTAACAGCTATTGCTCACCAATCAATTACCTTGCCCCTTTCCAATGATGTCACTGGTGATTCTATTTCAAACTCTGACGTGTCTGGCCGGCTCTCACACCGGTCCCTTCCTGTCATCTCCTCTCCCCCGATCCGCGAACTGTATTTATCAGCTCCTCTCTCGGCGTTCTCCTCACAGGTCCGCTCCACTCCCAGAGGTAAGGTATTGCAGGGTTTATGTTACAGGAATAATACTGCACGCTGCAGTCGAGCAGGGTTCATGTTACCTTACTAATAAATCAGTCCAAATTCTTGGAGAGGAACTTGCAGGTGGTGGTGTTCCCATACATCTGCTTCCCTTGTACTTCCAAGTAATAAAGATCGCATGTATGGAAGCGCTGCCGAAGGAGGCGTGGTGAGTTGCTTCGGTGCAGCTTGTAGATTAAGATTGTCCAACATACGGCCTGCGGGACAGGATCTGACCCGTCGAAGGTTCCCAGCTAGCCCGCAGCTATTAACTGTACCAGAAGTCCATGATTGCAAATGTCAAATTTCCCTTTGTAAGGCAGGCTTTTAAAAAAGATCACGTCAGTTTCGCATCTGACAAATTCTGACATTGGGAAAAGTAGCTTCTGAACTTCAAACAGATTCGAAGTTTTTTTTCAGCCCGTCAGAAAACCCTGAATCTGTCAGTTGTGAAATTAACTTGAGATGAAAAAGAACTGATAAATCGTCTTCTTAGCGTCCCCGTTCTGCATGTTCCCGTTCTTTGCAAATGTGTGAGAAAGAAAGGGGGACAGAGCGAGAAGGGGGATGGAGAGAAAAGTGGGACCCAGGGAGAAGGGTGGACAGAGGGAGGAGCGGGGATGGAGAGAGAGGGGACACAAGGGAGGGGGTTTTAGGGAGAAGGGAGAGAGAGGGAGAGGGTGATGGTGGAATGGGGATGGAGGGAGAGGGGAAGGAGAACGAGAGCGGCGGGTGCAAGTGTGAAAGAGGGAAAGGGGGTGGAGAGGAAGAACGAGGCAAAGGAGGATGGAGAGAAAGAGAGTGAAAGGGGACGGTGAGAGAGAGGGGGGCATAGAGAGAATGACAGGGAAAGGGGGCAGAGAGAGTGGGAAAGGGGGACAGGGAGAGAGAGAGGGAAAGGGGGCGGAGAGAGAAAGGGAGACAGAGAGAGAGCAATAAAGGGAAAGTTGGATGGAGAGAAAGGTGGTAGGGGGACGGAGAAGGAGAGGCAAAGGGGATGGAGAGAGAGTGAGAGAGGGAAAGGGGGACGGTGGGAGAGGGAGAGGGAATTGAGGCGGAAAGAGAGAGAGAGGGGAAAGGGTGACAGAGAAAGAGAGAGGGAAATTGGGACAGTGAGAGCGAGGGAAAAGGGGGCAGAAAGAGAGAGGGAGAAAAAGGGGGTGAAAGAGAGAGTAGAAAATGGGTTGGAGAGGGGAAAGGGGACTGTGAGAGAGCGAGAGAGGAAAGGGGACGGAGATAAAGAGAGAGGGGGAAAGGGGGATGGTAAGAGAGGGAGGGAAAAAGTGGGTCGACGAGAGAAAGAGGGAAAGTGGAACAGAAAGAGAGAAAGAGGGAAAGGGGAATTGGGGAGAGAGAGAGAGGGAAGGGGTGGGGAGAAATAGAGATTGGAAAAGGGGAACGGAAAGAGGGACAGACGAAAAGGGGGACAGAAAGAGAGAGAGGGGGAAAGGGGAACAGAGAGAGAGGGAATGGGGACGGAGAGAGATAGGGAAAGGGGGATGGTAAGAGAGAGAGAGGGCAAGGGGTATGGTAAAGGAGAAAAGGGAAAGAGGGGCAGAGAGAGAGAGGGAAAGAGGGATGGAGAGAGAGAGGGAAATGAAGATGCAGAGACAGAGAGGGGGAAAGGGGATTGGAGAGAGAGAGGGTAAGGGAAAGGGGGGCGGAGCGAGAGAGTGGGATAGGGGGGTCGTGAGGGAGAGTAGTCAGATAGTGACGAAAATCACCCCTGACAGAATTGTATCGAACCATATTATTCCACATTACGACAAGAAGTGTGCAGGCATACAATGACTACCTGTGCAAGCAGAAAAATGCCAGGTATCTCACTAAATTAATATCAAAAATAATGACCAGTAAGTATGACAATAAATTCGTGCTTTTATTTAAAGTTGCTTCCCAAAATTGCACTTTTGTCCTTGTTTTGATTAATAGTAAGATCAATTGCCTCACCGGCTCCCATATAAAGCAAAAATTGTAATGTGGTTCCCCGACGCGAATAGGTTGGATAACCCTGTTAAAGATTGTACACACTGCTGCAGTGTGCGTCAGTGGTGGAAGGAGTGAAACTTTAAAGTGTTGGATAGGGTGGTTGTCAAGTGCGCAAATGTGTCCTGGATGGTGTTGATCTTACTGAGTGTTGTTGGAGCTGCACCCATCCAGACAAATGGAGACGATTCCATCACATCCCTGACTAGTGCCTTGTAGATGGAGGGCAGGCTTTGGGGATAATAAAAGCAAGAAATGCTGGAACCACTCAGCAGTTCTGGCAGCATCTGTGCAAAGAGAAGCAGAGTTAACATTTCGGGTCAGTGACCCTTCTTCGGAACAGACTTTGGGGAGTTAGGAGGTGTGTTACCCAGTGTCTGACCCGGTCGCGCAGCCACAGTATTTATATGGCTGCTGCAGTTTAGGTTCCAGTCAATGATAACTGCCAGGTTGTTGATAGTGGGAGATATATTGATGGTAATGCCATTGAATGTCAAGGGGAGATGTTCCATGCTCTCTTGGTCAAGATGGTCATTGTAATGTAATTGTGTGGCATGAACATTACAGTTCACTTATCAGCCCAAGCCTGAATGTTGTTCAGGACTTACTGCACTAACAGAGGGTCAATACTGCATGAGCGCAGCACAGTTGGTAAGGCAGTACTGTGAGAGCACTGCACTGACAGAAGACCAGTATTGTCGGAGCGTTGCACTGTTGGAAGGTCAGTGCAGCGGATTCACTGCTCTCTCAAAAGATTAGACCTGAATGAATGCTGCACTGTAAGAGGGTCAACAGTGAGGACGTGCTGTACTGTCAGAGGATCAGTATTGAGGGAGCACTGTGCTTTCAGAGGGTCTGTACTGAGGCACAGGATCTACTACAGGATGAATATGGGGGAGTTCTCCCCAGTTTACTGCGATCCGACATTTATCATTCAACCAATGCTGATAAATGATAGTTTGGTTCATTATGACGTTGCTTTTTTTTGTGGAGGTTGCCGTACAAAATGTTGCATCCTGATTTCTCACATTACTACAGTGATTACACTTCAGACTCCACTTGTGAAGCGATTTGATACGACCTGAGATGGTGCAAGGTGCTGTGTTTGTAAGTTCCTTCTTTCTATCTCACACTTACTCTCTCCCTCTGTTACAGCTTCTGCAGCAATGCTTTTCCCAGCAGTCACAATGATGGCAGTGGCAGGAATGATCATCTTCATGACAAACATACAGGTAATGTCGAATCATATCTGACAGAGCAGGCAATGGGAATGTCAGAGAAACAGTGCCGATGGAGTGCTGCACTGTCGGGGTTCAGTAATGAGAGAGCACAATACCACAGTACCACGCTACGTCTGAATATTCCAACTCAGCACAGGCCATGATTGGAGCATAATCCGTTCCTGCTGTGTGTGGTCCAGTGATTGACGGAGCTGTTCCAAGTCTTTATACCTTCCCACAGAGCTCAACTGGCTTTTTTTTTGTTGCATCTAATCCGCAGGTTGGAAATTTATTTGCGAGCAAACGGTCCACAATTATTATGCTGTACAATGGAGCTTTTGGTACTTCAGCAGCTGTGCTTCTGCTGGTTAAGGTGAGAGGTGCAGGCAACCAATTACTTTACAAAAACAGATTGAGGGTAATTAATTCAAATCATACTCCGTGCTCTGCTTATGAAGTAATTTCGAGGGTTGGAGCACATCCCAGACGGTGGAAGGATGACATCTAGCCTATTGACATTATCCAGTCACCGCATCAGAGAGAGGAGCCCTTCATTGCTTTGACTCGGAGAGAGAAAGAGGCTGGATAGAAAGACCAGTGAGTGTGGAGATTGAAAGAGTGCAGGCAGAGAGAGGGTCAACTCGGACAGAGAAAGATGGAGGGAAGAGATGGGGGTGCTAAGGTGACACTGAGGGGGTAGAAGATGGAAAGGTGAGACGATGGGTAGAGTGTGAGAGAGAAGCTACAGAGGGAGGGAGAAGCGAAAGAGAGAAAGAGGGGAGTGTGAGGTGGTGTAGTCATGCGAGAGTTGCTGTCACTGTTTTATTCGATTTCCCTGACCTTGACGCATCTCTCTTTAGGTTTTGTATAAGGTTGGCCTTTCTTTGCTGCTCCTGTTCCTCAGCTGCCTCAGCTCTATCCTCATCTTGAGCACCATACTTCGGCTCCCACGAATGCACATTCCCCACACTGTGCCAGAGGGGTACACCAACGGGTAAGGAGCAGATAAATGAGATCCGGGCTGGAATCTAATCAACGTGTCCAACTGGATTATACACAGAATAACCGGAACTCAGGTGTTGTCTACGGGGTGCAATTTAATCGAGGGGTTCTGTGGATGATAGAGAGAATAACAGATACATGATTTATAGAGTGGAATCCAATCTTGGGATTCGGATGGTTTATATCTAGTGTACCAGAGAATAGCCTGGAAAATATTATCTGCCGCTGCAGATTCACGGTTACGGAGATGTTGAAAATGTTCTTTCCAGCATTGACGGATGCCATTGTCATCCCTAAGAAGGGAGGCATCATGCTTAGAGCAAAGGGGATTTTGTCCAGTTGACTTTTTTTTATTCATTCATGGGATGTGGGCGTCGCTGGCCAGGACAGCATTTATTGCCCATCCCTAATTGCCCATGAGAAAGTGGTGGTGAGCTGTCTTCTTGACCGCTGCAGTCCATTTAGGGTAGGTATAACCCCAGTGCTGTTAGGAAAGGAGTAACAGGATTTTGACCCAGCGACAGTGAAGGAATGGCGATACAGTTACAAGTCCGGATGGTGTGTAACTTGGAGGGGAACTTGCAGTTGGTGGTGTTCCCATGTATTTGCTGCCCTTGTTCTTCTAGCTGGTAGAGGTCGCGGGTTTGGCAGGTGCTATCTGAGGAGCCTTGGTGCATTGCTGCAGTGCATCTTGTCGATGGTACACACTGCTGGCATTGTGCGTCGGTGCTGCAGGGTGTGACTGTTTGTAGATGGGGTGCTAATCAAGTGGGCTGCTTTGTCCTGGATGGTGTCGAGCTTCGTGAGTGTTGTTGGAGCTGCACCCATCCAGGAAAGAGGAGAGTATTCCATCATGCACCTGACTTGTGTCTTGTAGATGGTGGACAGGCATTGGGGAGTCAGGAGGTGAGTTACTTGCGTCAGGATTGCAAACCTCTGAGGTGCTCTTGTCACCACGGTATTTATATGGCTACTCCAGTTCAGTTTCTGGTCAATGGTAGCCCCAAGGATGTTGTTAGTGGGGGTAATGCTGTTGAATGTCAAGGGGAGATGGTTAGATTCTCTCTTGTTGGAGGTGGTGATTGCCTGGCACTTGTGTGGCGCGAATGCTACTTGCCACTTATCAGCCCAAGCCTGGATATTGTCCAGGTTTTGCTACATTTCTCCATGGACTGCTTCAGTATTTGAGGAGTTGCGAATAGTGCTGAACATTGTGCAATCATCAGCGAACATCCCCACTTCTGACCTTATTATTGATGGAAGGTCATTGATGAAGCAGCTGAAGATAGTTGGGCCCAGGACACTACCCTGAGGAACAACTGCAGTGATGTCCTGAAGCTCAGAAGATTGACCTCCAACATCACAACCATCTTTCTTTGCGCCAGGTATGACTCCAGCCAGCGGAGGTTTTTCCCCTGATTCCCATTGATCTCAGTTTTGCAAGGACCATTGATGTCATACTTTGTCAAATACTGCGTTGATGTCAAGGGCAGTCATTCCCACCTCGCCTCTTGAGTTCAGCTCTTTTGTCCATGTTTGAACGAAGGTTGTAATGAGATCAAAAGCTGAGTGGCCCTGGCGGAAGCCAAACTGCGCGTCACGAAGCAGGTTATTGCTAAGCAAGTGCTGCTTGATGGCACTGTTGATGACACCTTTCATCACTTTACTGATGATTGAGAGTAGTCTGATGGGGCGGTAATTGGCCGGGTTGGACTTGTTCTGCTTTATGTGTACAGGACATAACTGGGCAATTTTTCAGGGTAGATGCCAGTGTTGCAGCTGTACTGGAACAGCATGGCTAGGGGTGCGGCAAGGTCTGGAGCACAGTCTTCAGTACTATTGCCGGAATACTGTCAGGGCCCATACTTTTTGCAGTATCCAGTGCCTTCATTCGTTTCTTGATATCAGGGGGAGTGAATCGAATTGGCTGAAGTCTGGCATCTGTGATGCTGGGGACTTCAGGAGGAGGCCGAGATGGATCATCAACTTGGCACTTCTGGCTGAGGATTGTTGCAAATGCTTCAGCCTTATCTTTTGCAATGATGTGCTGTGCTCCCCTATCATTGACGATGGGGAAATTTGTGGAGACACCTTCTCCAGTTAGTTGTTCAATTGTCCACCACCATTCATGGCTGGATGTTGCAGGACTGCAGAGCTTCAGTCTGATCCGTTGGTTATGGGATCGCTTAGCTCTGTCTATCGCATGCTGTTTATGCAATTTGGCATGCAGATTGTGTTGTAGCTTCACCAGGTTGACACCTCATTTTGAGGTATGCCTGTTGCTGGTCCTGGCATGCCCTACTGCACTCCTCATTGAACCAGGATTGGTCTTCTGGCTTGATGGTAATGGTAGAGTGGGGGATATGCCGGGCCATGAGGTTGCAGATTGTGGTTGTGTACAATTCTGTTGCTGTTGATGGCCCACAGCAGATGGATGCCCAGTTTTGCATTGCTAGATCTGTTTGAAATCTGTCCCATTTAGCCAGGTGATAGTGCCACACAACACGATGGACGGTATCCTCAATGAGAAGGCGGGACTTCATCTCCACAAGGACTGTGCGGTGCTCAGTCCTACCAATACTGTCATGGACAGAAGCATCTGCAGCAGGCAGATTGGTGAGGACGAGGTCAAGTACGTTTTTCCCTTGTGTTGGTTCCCCCACCACCTGCTGCACACCCAGTCTCGCAGCTCTGTCCTTTAGTACTCGGCCAGCTCGGTCAGTAGTGGTGCTACCGAGCCACTCTTGGTGATGGACATTGAAGTCCCCCACCGAGAGTACATTTTATGCCCTTTCCACCCTCAGTACGTCCTCCAAGTGCTGTGCAACATGGTGGAGTACTGAGTCATCAGCTGAGGCAGGGCGGTAGGTGATAATCAGTAGGAGATTACCTTACCCATGTTTGACCTGATGTCATGAGACTTCATGGGCTCCGCCGGCGATTTTGAGGACTCCCAGGGCAACTCCCGCCCAATTGTATACCACTGTCCCGCCACCTCTGGTGGGTCTGTCCTGCCGTTGGGACAGGACATATCAGGGCATGGTGATGGCAGTGTCTGGGACATTGTCTGTAAGGTATGATTCCATGAGTATGACTATGTCAGGCTGTTGCTTGGCTGGTCTGTATGACAGCTCTCCCAACTTTGGCACAAGCCCCCATATGTTCGTAAGGAGGACTTTGCAGGGTTGACAGAGCTGGGTTTGCCGTTGTCGTTTCCGCTTCCAATGTCGATGCCGGGTGGTCCGTCTGGTTTCATTCCTTTTTATTGTCTTCTGAGCGGTTAGCTACAACTGAGTGGCTTGCTAGGCCATTTCAGAGGGCATGTAGGGGCTAACCACATTGCTGTGTGTCTGGAGTCACATATAGACCAGAGCACCTTCCGTAAAGGATATTAGTGAACCAGATGGATTTTTAAAGCAATCGACAATGGTTTCATGGGAATCATGAGACTAGCTTTTAATTCCAGATTTATTATTTAAATTCAGATTCCACCTTCTGCTGTGGTGGGATTCGAACACATGTTCCCACAGAAATACCCTGGGTCTCTGGGTTACCAGTCCAGTGATAATACTGCTACGCCACTGCCTACCCATACACACCTTGGTCTATATCCCCTGTGGCTTCAAAAACAGCTTTGCATATCATGATGTTCAGCATACTGTTCGATCTCTGGAGTTTTCTCTTCCCACCACCTTTATCGCCTAGCATTTTTCTGGATTTGTCTTTTGAGTGTCAGCCTTGAGTTGCTGGAACTTTGGGTTGCTCTGTCAGGCAATGAAGCCGGCTCGTTTTTGTTCCAGGAGCTCACAGCAGTGTTTACATCGAACCAGTCCTAGTGATGACGGTTCTGGAACCCAATGGGCTGGATACAGTATTCGAGTACCGCTGACTACCTTTGTTCCCACTACTCTGAAATAGAGTTGGATGTGTGAAGATTTTCCAGATTCATTTTAAGCTGCACTTGAATTCCTCTCTAGGTTGGGCTGCTTGTGGGATGAGACATTGATCATCTTCTTCTAGAAATGTTCTGTCTTGCGTAGCTTTGGTGCTAAATGTATGTTCATCACTGATCAAACAGGCCGATGATTTTTCCAGTAGAGATCAGTTTACTGCACGTATCGAGTGAGACAACAATCACTTTGATCTTTGATGCAAACAATGGTATAATCCGGGAGTTGCCAGTGATTTAACCTGACGAGAGTTGCTGTTAATATTGTATTCTATTTCCCTCACCTCTAATCTGAGATGCCTCCATGTGACTTTGTATTTGTCCTTCTGGTAAAAGAAGGTATTTGTTATCATGAGGCCATGTTGAGTACACTTTGTCAGCAGGAGGACATTCTTTACATTGTTTTTTCTCCCCCATGGCTCCTCTCCAGACATCGGATTCATGGCCAACCCTGGAATTAAAGTCCCTCAGAAGGATGATCTTCTCTTCTGGGTAAGTGAGTTTACCACTTATATAAACTTACCTTTTTGTTTTGGCAGTTTCTTTTTGCAGCGGCGACAGGGAGAGCGAGGTGGCAGCGGCGTAAGTGAGTTTACAAATTATATAAACCTACCTTTTTGTTTCAGCAGTTTCTTTTTGCAGCGGCGACAGGGAGAGCGAAGTGGCAGCTGGGTAAGTAAGTCCTAAATATTTAGGCAGCGGCTGAAACCGAGACACTACACCTGTAGTGTCTCCAACCCGCCTTCCTCCTCGAACCAAAAAAAAGGACTCGGTGGTGTGCAGATAAGGTAAGGCTTTTACTATGTTTTTTTGTATGATTGGTAAAAACTTTTCATTCCTTTTTCATTTATCTAAGTTAAGAATAAGTTAAGCTGAAGATTAAAAGTGGCAGGAGATCTTAGACCCGTGTTATGATCCTCTTCCTCAACGTGGGAGCTCAGGGACACGGCTGATGTCCCTGACTCCTTCACGTGCTGGAAGTATGTCCAGCTGCAGCTCTTGTTGGACTGCATGACGGCTCTGGAGCTGCGGATGGACTCACTTTTTTAGAATTAGAACATTACAGCGCAATACAGGCACTTCGACCCTCGATGTATCGCCGACCTGTGAAATCATCTGACCTACACTATTCCATTTTCATCCATATGTCTATCCAATGACCACTTAAATGCCCTTAAAGTTGCCGAGTCTACTACTGTTGCAGGCAGGGCGTTCCACGCCCCTACTACTCTCTGAGTAAAGAAACTACCTCGAACATCTGTCCTATATCTATCACCCCTCAACTTAAAGCTATGTCCCCTCGTGTTTGCCATCACCATCCGAGGAAAAAGACTCTCACTATCCACAATATCTAGCCCTCTGATTGTCTTATATGTCTCTATTAAGTCACCTCTCCTCCTCCATCTCTCCAACGAAAACAACCTCAAGTCCCTCAGCCTTTCCTCTTAAGATCTTCCCTCCATACCAGGCAACATCCTAGTAAATCTCTTCTGCGCCCGTTCCATAGCTTCCACATCCTTCCGATAATGTGGTGACCAGAACTGCACGCAATACTCCAGGTGCAGTGTCACCAGAGTTTTGTACAGTTGCAGCATGACCTCGTGGCTCCGAAACTCGATCCCCCTACTACTAAAAGCTAACACACCATATGCCTTCTTAACAGCCCTACTAACCTGGGTAGTAACTTTCAGGGATTTATGGACCTGGACACCAAGATCTCTCTATTCATCTACACTACCAGGACTCTTCCCATTAGCCCAGTACTCTGCATTCCTGTTACTCCTTCCAAAGTGAATCACCTCACACCTTTCCGCATTAAACTCCACTTGCCATCTCGCAGCCCAGCTCTGAAGCCTATCTATGTTCCTCTGTACCCTACAACATCCTTCGGCACTATCCGCAACTCCACCGACCTTCGTGTCATCCGCAAATTTACTAACCCACCCTTCTACACCCTCTTCCAGGTCATTTATAAAAATGACAAACAGCAGTGGCCCCAAAACAGATCCTTGCGGTACACCACTAGTAACAAAACTCCAGGATGAACATTTGCCATCAACCACCACCCGCTGTCTTCTTTCAGCTAGCCAATTTCTGATCCAAAGCTCTAAATCACCTTCAACCCCATACTTCCGTATTTTCTGCAATAGCCTACCGTGGGGAACCTTATCAAACGCCTTACTGAAATCCATATACACCACATCCACTGCTTTACCCTCATCCACCTGTTTGGTCACCTTCTCGAAAAACTCAATAAGGTTTGTGAGGCACGACCTACCCTTCACAAAACCGTGCTGACTATCGCTAATGAACTTATTCTTTTCAAGATGATTATAAATCCTATCTCTTATAACCTTTTCCAACATTTTACCCACAACCGAAGTAAGGCTCACAGTTCTATAATTACTAGGGCTGTCTCTACTCCCCTTCTTGAACAAGGGGACAACATTTGCTATCCTCCAGTCTTCCGGCACTATTCCTGTCGACAATGACGACATAAAGATCAAGGACAAAGGGTCTGCAATCTCTTCCCTGGCTTCCCAGAGAATCCTAGGATAAATCCCATCTGGCCCAGGGGACTTATGTATTTTCACACTTTCCAAAATTGCTAACACCTCCTCCTTGTGAACCTCAATCCCATCTAGCCTCGTCGTCTGAATCTCAGTATTCTCCTCAACAACATTTTCTTTCTTTACTGAAAATACTGACGAAACATATTCAGTTAACGCTTCCCCTATCTCCCCTGATTCCACACACAACTTCCCACTACTATCCTTGATTGGGGTTAATCTAACTCTAGTCATTCTTTAATTCCTGATATACCTATAGAAAGCCTTCCGGTTTTCCTTGATCCTATCCGCCAATGACTTCTCGTGTCCTCTCCTTGCTCTTTGTAGATCTTCCTTTCGATCCTTCCTGGCTAGCTTGTAACTCTCAAGCGCCCTAACTGAGCCTTCACGTCTCATTCGAACATAAGCCTTCTTCTTCCTCTTGACAAGCGCTTCAACTTCTTTAGTAAACTACAGCTCCCTCGCTCGACAAATTCCTCCCTGCCTGACAGGTACATACTTATCAAGGACACGCAGTAGCTGGTCCTTGAATAAGCTCCACATTTCGATTGTGCCCATCCCCTGCAGTTTCCTTCCCCATCCTACGCATCCTAAATCTTGCCTAATCGCATCATAATTTCCTTTCCCCCAGCTATAATTCTTGCCCTGCGGTATATACCTGTCCCTGCCCATCACTAAGGTAAACCTAACCGAATTGTGATCACTATCACTATCACTTTGGAGCATCCGCGATGCTGAGGAGGTCGTGGAGAGCACGTTTAGCGAATTGGTCACACCGCAGATTAGGATTGCTGAGGGAGAAAGGGAATGGGTGACCAAAAGGCAGAGAAAGAGCAGGAAGGCAGCGCAGGTGTCCCCTGCGGTCATCTCCCTCCAAAACAGGTGTACCGTTTTGGATACTGTTGAGGGAGATGGCTCACCAGGGGAAGGCAGCAGTAGCCAGTTTCACGGCACCGTGGCTGCTCTGCTGTTTGGAAGGGCGGGAAAAAGTGTGGAAGGGCTATACTCATCGGGGATTCGATTGTAAGGGGAGTAGCTAGGCGGTTCTGTCGTCGAAAACGAGACTCCCGAAAGTTATGTTGCCTCCCAGGTGCAAGCATCAGGGATGTCTCAGATCGGCTGCATAACATTCTGAAAGGGGAGGGTGAACAGCCAGTTGTCGTTGTGCACATAGGCACCAAAGACATAGGTAAAAAACGGGATGAGGTCCTACAAGCAGAATTTAGGGACTTAGGAGCCAAGTTAAAAATTAGGACCTCAGAGGTAGTAATCTCAGGATTGCTGCCAGTGCCACGTGATAGTCAGAGTAGAAATGAAAGAATAGTCAGGATGAATGCGTGGCTTGAGAGATGGTACAAGAGGGACGGGTTCAGATTTTTGGGACACTGGTACCGGTTCTGTGGGAGGTGGGACTATTACAAATTGGACGGTCTACTACTGGGCCGGACTGGAACCAATGTCCTTGGAGGTGCTTTTGCTAACGCTGTTGGGGAGGGTTTAAACGAATGTGGCAGGGGGATGGGAACCAAATGAGGAGGTCAGTGGACAGTAAGGAGGTAGTAACTAAAGCCTGTAAGGAACTAGATAATGAAGTCAGCGTGACTAAGGGAAAGAGTAGACAGGGGGCAGATGATGAACTCCAAGGGACTGGCGGTCTGAGGTGCATTTGTTTTAATGCAAGAAGTGCAGTAGGTAAGGCAGATGAACTTAGGGTTTGGATTAGTATGGGAGTATGATGTTATTGCTATTACTGAGACTTGGTTGATGGTAGGGCATGATTGGCAACTAAATATCCCAGGATATCGATGCTTCAGGCGGGATAGAGAGGGAGGTAAAAGGGGTGGAGGAGTTGCATTACTGGTCAACGAGGATATCACAGCTGTGCTGAAGGAGGGCACTATGGAGGACACGAGCAGTGAGGCAATATGGGCAGAACTCAGAAAATGGAAGGGTGTGGTAACAATGTTGGGGCTGTACTACAGGCCTCCCAACAGCGAGCGTGAGATAGAGGTACAAATATGTAAACAGATTATGGAAAGATGTAGGAGCAACAGGGTGATGGTGATAGGAGATTTTAATTTTCCCAACATTGACTGGGATTCACTGAGTGTTAGAGGTGTAGATGGAGCAGAATTTGTAAGGAACATCCAGGAGGGTTTTCTAGTAGTATGTAAATAGTCCAACTCGGGAAGGGGCCATACTGGACCTGGTGTTATGGAATGAGCCCGGCCAGGTGGTTGAAGTTTCAGTAGGGGACTACTTTGGGAATAGTGATCACAATTCCGTAAGTTTTAGAATACTCATGGACAAAGACGAGAGTGGTCCTAAAGGAAGAGTGCTAAATTGGGGGAAGGCCAACTGTACCAAAATTCGGCAGGAGCTCGGGAATGTAGATTGGGAGCAGCTGTTTGAAGGTAAATCCACATTTGATATGTGGGAGGCTTTTGAAGAGATGTTGATTAGCGTGCAGGAGAGACATGTTCCTGTGAAAATGAGGGATAGAAATGGCAAGATTAAGGGACCATGGATGACAGGTGAAATTGTGAGACTTGCTAAGAGGAAAAAGGAAGCATGCATAAGGTCCAGGAGGCTGAAAAAGACGAATCTTTGAAAGAATATCGGGAATGCAGAAGCAATCTGAAATGAGGAATTATGAGGGCTAAAAGGGGTCATGAAATATCTTTAGCAAACAGGATTAAGGAAAATCCCAAAGACTTTTATTCATATATTAGGGGCAAGAGGGTAACTAGAGAAAGGATTGGCCCACTCAAGGACAATGGAGGAAAGTAATGCGTGGAGTCAGAGAAAATGGGTGAGATTCTAAACGAGTACTTTGCATCGGTATTCACCGAGGAGAGGGACATGACGGATGTTGAGGTTAGGGACAGATGTTTGATTACTCTAGGTCAAGTCGGCATAAGGAGGGAGGAAGTGTTGGGTATTATAAAAGGCATTAAGGTAGACAAGTCCCCAGGTTCGGATGGGATCTATCCCATGTTACTGAGTGAAGCGAGAGAGGAATAGCTGGGGCCTTAACAGATATCTTTGTAGCATCCTTAAACACGGGTGAGGTCCCGGAGGACTGGAGAATTGCTAATGTTGTCCCCTTGTTTAAGAAGGGTAGCAGGGATAATCTAGGCAATTATAGACCGATGAGCCTGACGTCAGTGGTAGGGAAGCTTCTGGAGAAGATACTGAGGGATAGGATCTATTCCCATTTTGAAGAAAATGGGCTTATCAGTGACAGGCAACATGATTTTGTGCAGGGAAGGTCATGTCTAAACAACTTAATAGAATTCTTTGAGGAAGTGACCAAGTTGATTGATGAGGGAAGGGCTGTAGATGTCATATACATGGACTTCAGTCAGGCGTGGTAAGGTTCCCCATGGTAGGCTGATGGAGAAAGTGAAGTCGCATGGGGTCCAGGGTGTACTAGCTAGATGGATAAAGAACTGGCTGGGCAACAGGAGACAGAGAGTAGCAGTGGAAGGGAGTTTCTCAAAATTGAGATTTGTGACCAGTGGTGTTCCGCAGGTATCCGTGCTGGGACCACTGTTGTTTGTGATATACATAAATGATTTGGAGGAAAGTATAGGTGGTCTGGTTAGCTTGTTTGCAGACGACACTAAGATTGGTGGATTAGCAGACAGTGAAGGGGACTGTCAGAGAATACAGCAGAATATAGATAGATTTGAGGGTTGGGCAGAGAAATGGCAGATGGAGTTCAATCAGGGCAAATGTGAGGTGATGCATTTCGGAAGATCCAATTCAAGAGTGAACTATACAGTAAATGGAAAAGTCCTGGGGAAAATTGATGTCCAGAGAGATTTGGGTGTTCAGGTCCATTGTTCCCTGAAGGTGGCAACGCAGGTAAATAGAGTGGTCAAGAAGGCATACGGCATGCTTTCCTTCATCGGACGGGGTATTGAGTACAAGGGTTGGCAGGTCATGTTACAATTGTATAAGACTTTGGTTCGGCCACATTTGGAATACTGCGTGCAATTCTGGTCGCCACATTACCAAAAGGATGTAGATGCTTTGGAGAGGGTGCAGAGGAGGTTCACCAGGATGTTGCCTGGTATGGAGGGCGCTAGCTATGAAGAGATGTTGAGCAGATTAGGATTATTTTCATTAGAAAGACGAAGGTTGAGGGGGGACCTGATTGAGGTGTACAAAATCATGAGAGGTATGGACAGGGTGGATAGCAAGAAGCTTTTTCCCAGAGTGCGGAATTCAATTACTAGGTGTCACGAGTTCAAAGTGAAAGAGGAAACTTTTAGATATGCGTGGAAAGTTCTTTACGCAGAGGGTGGTGGTACCTGGAATGCGTTGCCAGCGGAGGTGATAGACGCGGGCACGATAGCGTCTTTTAAGATGTATCTAGCCAGATACATGAATGGGCAGGAAGCAAAGAGATACAGACCCTTAGGAGATAGGCGACATGTTTAGATAGAGGATTTGGATCGGCGCAGGCTTGGAGGGCCGAAGGGCCTGTTCCTGTGCTGTAATTTCCTTTGTTCTTTTTGGATGGCAGCGAGGACTTCATCAAGGTCAGAATAAAACCTTTCCCTATCATCTTCATCAGAGTCATGGATCGGGACACCAGTGTTGATGATGGCGGCATATTGATTACAGCTGAGCTGTTGGTGAATTGCACTGAGTCTTTCACTTGTACATTTGGCGATTTGTGACAATGCATCCAAGACCCAATTGGCAAATTGGTTCGCTGTCAACCTTTGCTTTCCAGTAGAATGTGTATCCCCTTAGTTGTTCGCTCAGCTGCCCCTCCCCAGGAAGGTGGAACTCACTGAGGGCGGCAATGTCAATTTGGAGTATTGACAGCTCACGTGATATGATTGCTGTTCTTCATAAGGTACATAAGGGCCCTAGAGAAATTCGTTCAGCCATTCTCAGGATTCAATGAGACGGCCATCGAAAAAAAAACATGAGTGTTCTTCTTGAAGCTAGCTCCACACGCATTCAGGCAAAACTCCCGCAAAGCCAACTTCAATAGACTGGTCCCTGTTGCTGGATGGCCAAAAACCAACTCCCCCGCCTTGTCCAGTTTTCTCAACTCTCAAAATGGCGACATCTTGTCCATCCAGCTTCATCATGCTTTCAGTCCAAACGCCTTAATGATGAGGCACAGCGGCAGAAGAGAAAGAAATAAAAGGAAGCAATTCCTGCACTCTGGCTCTCACTATCTCGTGGGATCTCCAGCTCCATGTGCCCAAAGATCTGTGGCTCTGAAACCCGCCTGTTCATTCACATGAAGGCCCATGACAGAAACTCAAGATCCTGATTGGACAACATCCTGGAATCGAGGGACAGCCGACGATGGGGTGCAATCTAATCGATGTGTTCGCGTGGTTTACATTTAGAATGAAGGATACCCGGAGATTGAGCTGCAGGGAGAAATCCAATCACAAGGTTTGGATGGATTACAACAGAGTGAAGATACCCGGGAGTAAATTACAGGCTGGAATACGATCATGGGGTTCGGGTGGATTACGTATAGAATAGTAGATATCCAAGTGTGAGTTATAGGGTGGAATTTAAATGAGAGGTTCAGTTGAGGTCTATATCTGGAAAAATGGGTGGTATAAAATAGTATAAAAATCACCTGATACGAGTTGCAGGCTAGTAACTGTCTGATTTCTTTTTCATATAGAATAATAGTTACCCAGTAATTTACTGGCTGGAAGATAATCCAGGTGACTTGGGGATTTTTACGTAGAATAACCGATACCTGGAAGTCAATTACAGTCTGCAAACTAATCAAGGGGTTCAGGTAATTTTATGTATCAAATAACTGATGTATGGAAACGTGTTAGAGGCTAGAATCTAATTTCTGGTTCAGTTGGCTTATGTCTAGAATAACAGATACTCAGTAGTAAGCTACAGGCCAGAATCTAGTTGAGGGGATCTAGAGGTTTTATGTATGGTTCAAGAAATATCCGGGAGTGAGTTACACACTGGAATTTAATCCATATGCTCATGAGGTTGAGACATAGAATAACAGATACCCAGGAGTGTGAGTCGAGGTGTTCTGACTGGTCTACCTACATGCCATGAGTGGTACCCGGTGTGAGTTACTGGCTGGAAGGTAATCAATGGATTCTGGTGGTATAAAATAGAGAAAATATACCTGATACGAGTTGCAGGCTGGTAATTATTCGATGTTTTTTAAATATAGAATAATATATACCTGAGAGTGATTTTCTGGCTGGAATCTAATCGAGGTGACTTGGGGCTTTATATGTGGAATAAAAGATACCTGGAAGTCATTGGCAGGCTGGAATCTAAGTGAGGCGTCCGGGTGTTTTTTTCTATAGAATGACAGATATCTCGGTGTCAGTTGCAGGCTGGAATCCAATCGACGGGTTCAGTAGGGTTTATATATCGACAGGATTGCGGCGGCCTGCAATTAATTTGGCCTAGCCATCAGCCTCAAGATAACGAACATCATGGGACAGGACGTCAGAAATGCTCCATTCATCAATATTGGTGGAAGTGGTTCATGAGATCACCTAATTAATCTCAACTATCACCAGTAACCTGTCTCTCGATGCAGAAATCAACAAGCGCATGTGAAAGGCGTCCGCTGCTATGTCCAGACTGGCCAAGAGAGTGTGGGAAAATGGCACAGTGACACGGAACATAAAAGTTCGAGTGCATCAAGCCTGTGTCCTCAGTACCTTGCTCGATGGAAGTGAGGCCTGGACAACGTATATCAGCCAAGAGCGACACCTCAACTCGTTCCATCTTCCCTGCCTCCGGAGAATCCTTGGCATCAGGTGGCAGGACTGTATCTCCAATGCAGAAGTCCTCCAGATGGACAACATCCCCAGCATATACACCCTACTGATACAATGGCGCTTAATATGGCTTGGTCATATCAGCCGCATGGAAGATGGCAGGATCCCCAAGGACGCATTATACAATGAGCTCGTCACTGGTATCAGATCCAAGGGCCGTCCATGTTTCCACATTGAAGATGTCTGCAAACGCAACATGAAGTCCTATGACATTGAGCACAGATCGTGGGAGTCAGTTGCCAGTGATTGCCAGAGGTGACGGGCAGCCTTAAAGGCGGGGCTAAAGAGTGACGAGTCGAAGTGACTTCGCAGTTGGCAGGAAAAAAGACAGAAGCGCAAGAGAGAGCCAACTGTGTAACAGCCCCGACAGCCATTTTAATCTGCAACGCCTGTGGAAGAGTCTGTCACTCTAGAATTCGCCTTTATAGCCACTCCAGGCGCTGCTTCACAAACCACTGACCACCATTAGGCGCTTACCCATTGCCTCTCGAGGCAAGGAGGCCAGAGGAGTAGAAGAATATTCCATCCTTCTTGCTTTCGTAATTACTTGCTCTACCTGCACGCTAACTTTCTGATTCACAATCAAGGACATCCAGGCCCGTCTATATGCAGCATTCTGCAGTGCTCTCGATTTAAATCATATTTTGCTTTTCTATTCTTCCTGCCAGAGTGGACAACCTCACATTTTCCCACATTATAATTAATCTTCCAATGTTTTGTTCACTCACTTAACCTATCTATATCTCTATGCTGACGCGGTGTCCTGTCACAACTTGCTTTCTTACCTTTCTGAATCATCAGCAAATTTGACAGAATACAAGTCTGTCGCTTCATCGAATTCACTAATATAGATCGTAAGTAGTTCAGGCACTACACTAGTTATACTTTGCCAACCTGAAAAAAAAACATTTATCCCGACTCTCTCCTTCCTGTTTGTTAGCCAATTTTCTATCCATGCTCATGCTTCGCAGTCAATAGCATAAGCTCTAATCTTGTGTAGTAATCTTTTCTGTGGCACCTTATCGAATATAAATCGAAATTCACAGCATCTAATGTTCCCCCTTTATCCACCCTGCTTGTTACATCCTCAAAGAACTCTGCGTTGCACATCGGACATAGGAGTAGGACGAGACCATTCAGCCCTTCGAGCCCGCTCTGCCATTTGATAAGATCATGGCTAGCTGGTTGTGGTCTCAACTCCACTTTCCTGTCTGCCCTTCAAAACCCTTGACTCCCTTGTCTGTCAAAAATATATTTAACTCAGCATTGAACAAAATGCAATGGCCCAGCTTTCACTGCTTTCTGAGGAAGGGACATACTAACGATCCTTTGATAAATCAGAATACTCCTCATCTCCATCTTAAAGGGGAGACTTCTTATTCTAATCTGTGCCCAGGAGTACTAGTCTCTCCCACACGAGGAAACATCCTCCCAATATTCCCTCTATCAAGTCCCCTCAGGATCTTAGATGTTTCAATAAGATGTTTCATTCTTCTAAAATCCAATGGGTAAAGGGCCAACATGTTCAAACATTTTTCGTAAGATAAGACCTCATCGTCGGAAATAGTCGAGTAAACCTACTCTGAATTGCTTCCAAGCAACTATATCCTTTTCAAATATGGAGACCACAGCTAGATGTGTTCTTACCAAGGCCCTGCACAGCTGCAGTAATAATTCCCTACCTTTACTCTCGAGTCCCCTGGCAATAAACGCCAACATTCCATTTGCCTTCTTAATCACTTGCTAAAAGCACATATTAACCGTTTGGCGTTCATGTACCAGGACACCCAGATCCCTCTGAACTACCAATTTCTGCAGTCTCGCTCCATATAGCTTACAGCTTTTCTGTTCTTCTTGACAAAGAGGACAAGTTCACATTTCCCCATATTATACTCCATCTGCCAGTTTTTGGTTCCATTCGCTTAACCTATCTACATCCATTTTGTAGACTCTTTATTGCCTCTTGACAAATTACCTTCCTCCCTATCTTGGTGTAATCAGCAAATTTAGCATTCGTAAATTTTGTTCCTTCATCCAAGTCATTGGTATAAATAGTAAATAGTTGAGGCTCCAGCACTGATCCCTGTGACACTTCACTAGTTATAGCTATCCAACCCGAAAGAGACCCACTTATCTCGAATCTCTGCTTCCTGTTAGCTAACCAATCCTTTAGCCAACTAACACGTTACCCCCTGCACCATGTGTTTTAATAAGTCTTAGGAAATTTATCAACACTATTTTCCTTTCACAAAAACATTTGACTCTGCTTGATTATAGTATGGTGTTCTAAATGTCCTATACTACTTCCTTATTACTGGACTGTGGCATTTTACCAATGACAGATATTCAGCTCACTGGCTTAAAGTATTCTGCTTTCTGTTTACCTCCTTTCCTGAATAAAAGTCTTATATATGTGGTTTTCCAGTCCACTGTGAGCTTTACAGAATCTAGGGAATTTTGGAAGACTGTAACGAATAATGCCACTATCTCTTCTGCCGCTTCTTTTCAGACCATAGGAAGCATGCCATCAGGCCCAGGAGACTTGTCAGCCTTTGGTCGCATTAGATCTCCTCGTACGTTTTCTCTGGTCGTGATAATTATTTTAAGTTCCTCCCTTCCTTTTGCCTCTTGGTTATCAATAATTATTAGGATTTACCTTATATCTTCTTCTGTGAAGACAGATACAAAATACTTGCTCAAAGTGTCGGCCGTTTCCTTGGTTCTCATTATTAATTCCCCAATCTTATCTTCGAATGGAACAAAGTTTACTTTAACTGCTGATTTTATTTTTTATATGCTTGTATAAGCACTTACTGTCTGTTTTTATATTTCTTACTAGTTTACTTTCATACTCTAATTTATCTCCTTTTTTTAGTCCTCCTTTCCTGGTTTCTGAAACTTTCACAATGTTCTCGCCTATCATAATGTTTGCAGCATTGTAGGCATTTTCTTTTAATTTTATACAGTCCTTACCTTCCTTCGTTAACCACATATGGTGGATCCTTCTTGTAGTCATTCTTTCTCAATGGTATATATCTTTCGTGAGAATTATGAAATATCTTTCGAAATGTCTGTCCCTGCTTATCTGCCATGTTAGCGTGCAACCCATTTTCCAGTCCACTGTATCCAACTCTGTCTTCAAACCTATGTAGTTGGTTTTATTCAGTTGTTTGGCATTAGTTTCATACCCAGGTTACTCACCCTCAAACTGAATATGAAGTTCTATCTTGTTATGATCACTCATGCCTAGAGGATCCTTTCCAATATAATAATGAATTTCCCTGCCTCATTACACGTTACCATGTCTAAAATGGCCCGTTCCCTGATGGGATCCAGAATGAATAGTTCTAAGAAGTTGCCCCGAATGCATTCCATGAATTCGTCCTCAAGGCTATTTTTGCTAAAGTGATCTGATTATAATCAAGCATGCTGCTTTTTCCTGGGTGCTACCAAGCTTCCGGAGAATGTTGGAGTTACGCTCACCCTGGCAAGTGGAGAGTATTCCATCACACTCCTGACTTGTGCCCTGTAGGTGAAGGAGACGATTTAGAGAGTTGGGAGAAGGGTTACTCACTGTAGAATTCCCAGCCACGGACCTCCCTCCTGCGGCTACAGTATTTATATGGGCGTTCCAGTTCAGTTTCTGGTCAATGGTCACCCCCAGAAAGTTGGTGGTGGGCGATTTAGCGATGAAAGTGCCGTCGAATGTCATGGGCAGATGGTTGGATTCTCTCTCTTGTTGGAGATGCCCGTTGCCTTCCACTTGTGTGGTACACGTGTCACTTGCCAGGTATCAGCCCAAGCCTGAATGTTGTCCAGATCTTGCTGCATGTGGGCATGGACAGTTTCAGTATCTGAGGAGTTGTGAATGCTGCTGAACACTGCAATCACCAGACGAAAGTCCCCACTTCTGACCTTATGATGAGCGAAGGTCATTGATGAAGCAGCAAAGGATGGTTGGGCCTAGGACACTATCCTGAGGACCTTCTGCAGCAATGTCTTAGGGCTGAGATACTTGTCCTCCAAATACTGCAACCATCTTACTTTGTTCAAGGTATGGCTCCAACCAGTGGAGAATTTTATCCGATTCCCATTGACTTCAATTTTGCTCGGGCTTTTTGGCATACCAGATCAAATCCTACCCTGATGTCAAGGACAGTCACTCTCCCCTCACCTTTGGAATTCAGTTCTTTTGTCCATGTTTGGACCAAGCTGTAATGAGATCTGGAGCTGAGTTGCCCCTGCAGAAAGCAAACTGAGTATTGGAACAAGGTTTGATGGTTGCATTTTACATGTTGAACTCCTGTCGAGTGGGACCATGGAGTTTATATTTACATTAGCAGGTACGTTAGTTACAGATGTAAATCCAATCAGGGGATTAAGTGGGTATTATATTGTGAATAATGCATACCCAAGGTGTTCGATAAAGGTTGGAATAAAATTGTGGTATGCAGAGGGATATTATATAGTATCACAGGAACCTGGAGTGAGTTGCAGGCTGGAATCTCAACAGGAAATGCGAGACTCTTATTTACAGAATATTTGGTTCCTGGGAGTGAGCTACAGGCTGTAATCTAATCGAGGCTTTCCAGGGATATTAGCTACAGAGCCACAGATACCCAGGTGTGCTAAATAGGCTGGAATAAAATTGAGAGAGTCAGTGCATTTTACATTAAGAGTAGCAGATACCTGTAATTGAGTTACGGACTGGATTCTAATCGATGTGGTGGTTTGGGTGTCGTGGGGTGATATATGGAGTAACGGTTACCCAGAACAGAATACATGCTGGAATCACGTGGAATTAGAAGGCATTCATACAGAATATTGTACACGTTTTAATCAATGGAAAAAAAGTGTTTCTGCCTAACGTCTTGCCTTCTGTAATAATTGTAAATATATCATCAGTTCTAACAAAATAGATTGTTTACATTGATAACATTGAGCGTTGCATTTAAACAGGATTTTTTGCGTTATATGGCCAGGGTCAGTTGTGTGAAGTTTGGATTCCCTGCGAGCAGGAGACTGTGAGCCAGAGGAAACCGCTACGAGGAGGAGACGGGATGGAGAGAGGGAAGGATGAGAGACAGGAAGATATGGAAGGAGATAGGGTAAAGGGACATAAAGAGATGATGATGATTGATGGTGTGAATCCCCAGCCCAATGGGCCGCAAGGTGAGAACACCTTTCCCTTCTCCGTCTCCGCACTCCTCTCCCCTTCCTCTTCCCTCTTTCCTCTCCGCCTCCACTCTGCACGCCTCTCTCCTCTTCCCACTCCTCTCCCCTCTTCGCCTCCTATATGTTCTCTCCTCTCCTCTCCACTATGCTCTACCCCCTCCCTTCCCCTCCCAAACACTTAATCTTCCATCCCTCCTCCCTCTCCTCTCCCCTTCTATTTCATCTCTCCTTCCCTCTCCCTCTTCTCATTCACTCTTTACTACCCGCCTTTCCCCTCTCTCGTCCCTCTCACTGTCTTCTCGCATCTCCTTTCCCTTCCCCTCTCCCCTCCCATACCCTCGCCCTCTCCTTCCTCTTCCCTCTCCCATTTCTTGTCCACCATCCATCTTCTCTTCTCACCCTTCCTACCCTCTTGCCATTTCCCCTTCAAAGTCATACGCACATGCACCCCAAGATCCTTCATATACATTCTTTAGAACTGTACCATTAAGTCTATATTGCTTCTTCCTAGCCCTTCATCCAAATGCATCACCTCACTTTTCTCTATTATTTTCCATAATCCATTTATCAGTTCATCCTGATACCCTACCTATGTTGTGTTGCAGTCGATTGGTATCATCCGTACTGTCTGCCACAACTCCAAGTTATATATCATTGGAAAAATTTGAAATTCGACTCTGCATTCAATACCAAAGTCTTTTATATTGAAATGGCAAAAAAGCTGTGACTCAACACTGAACCTTAGGGAACAGCACTGTCACCATCCTCCTGTCTGGAAAAGAAACATTTATCATGAATCGCTGTTTTCTATCTTACAGCCAATATATCATCCATGGTGACACTGACCTTCAAGTTCCCTGAACCTCAACTTTGTTGGACTGACTTTTATGTTCCATTTTATCAAAGGTTTTCAGAAAATCCATATAAACAACATCCATTGCATTTCATTAATTAATCTTCTCTATTATTGCATCAGATATTTCAATTCGATCAGCGAATATGTTCTGCCCTTTACAAATCCTTAATTAGCTCAAATTCTCCAAGTATTTGCTGCGTTTTTCTTAGATTATTCTATCTAATACCTTGCCCACGCCCCCCCCCCGCCCCCACTGATGTTAAACTGACCGACCTGTAATTACTCGGAATGCCCTATGCCCTTTCTTGAACAGCGGTGTCATGTTTGCCAGTCTCCATTCCTCTGAAACCTCCTCCTTTTCCAGGTAAGATTGGAAAATTATGGAATATCTTTCTGCTGTCTAAAACCAGATTTCCTTATGGAACCTGGGATGCAAGAAATCCAGACCTGGCGACTTAGCCATTCAATACATAACCGGCCTTTCCACTACATCTTGTCGAACAATTTTCACCCCATCAATTACCTCTACCATCCCCATCTCGATCGATATTTTGTTAACATCCTTTCTCCTTATGAAACATCAATAGAAATTGCCAATAAAGTATTCTAGACTTGCCCTGCTCCTCTATACATATATCAACCTCTTTATGCCGAATATACAACACCCCACCTCTTACTACCCGCTTACTATTTACGTGCCAGTAGAAAAAAAAGATTCCCTTTTAAATTGACTGCCATTTTATTTTCATATTATCTCTTTGGCAGTCTTATCTTCCTCTTCCCTTCGCCTCACAACTGACTATAGTTGGCTTGCTTCTCGCTTGTAGAATTCACCTGACATGAATCATAGACCCGGATTTTTGTCTTCATCATATTCTTCACCTCCATCTTCATCTATGATGCCTTATTTTTGGTTCCTCTACCTTGTGCCTTTTTGGAATGCACCTAGCCTGGACATGAAACATCTCCTCCTTAAATATTGCGCATTGTTCTTGTACAGTTTTTCCTGTCAATATTTGGATCCATTTTACCCTGGCTAGATCCCCTTTCATCCAATTCAAGTGGCCCCTCTTTCAAGTTATAGAGCCATAGAGACATAGAGTTATACAGCACAGAAAAAAGCCTTTCCGCCCATCGTGTCTGTGCCGACCATCAAGCACCTAACTGTTCTAGTCCCATTTTCCAGCACTTGGCCCGTAGCCTTGCATGCTATAGCGTTTCAAGTGCTCATCGAAGTACTTCTTAAATGTTGTGAAGGTTGCTGCCTCTGACACCAGTTCAGGCAGTGTATTCCAGACTTTAACCACCCTCTGTGTTAAAAAAAAAGATTTCCTCAAATCACCGCTAAATCTCCTGGCCTTTACCTTAAATCTATGCCCGCTGGTTATTGACCCCTCCGCTAAGGGAAAACGTCTCTTCCTATCTATCCTATCAATGCCCATCCTACTTTTGTATATCTAAATCATGTCCCCCCTCATCTTTTTCTGTTCTATGGAAAACATCCCTCGCCTTTTCAGTCTCTCTTCATAGCTGAAACGCTCCAGCCCAGGCAGCATCCTGTTGAATCTCCTCTGCACCCTGTCCAGTGCATTCACACCCTTCTTATCGTGTGGTGACCATAACTGTACAGAATATTCCAGCTGTGGCCTAACTGGAGTTTTATATTTTTATATTACCCCATCATAACCTCCCTGCTTTTATATTCTAAACCTCGTCTAATAAAGGCAAGTATCCCAACCACCTCATCTACCCGTGCTGCTGCCTTCAGTGATCGATGGACAACTACACCAAGGCCCCTCTGACCTTCTGTATTTCCTGGGGTGCTACCATCCATTGTATATTCCCTTGCCTTTTCAGTCCTCCCAAAATGCATCACTTCACACTTCACTAGATTAAGTTCAATTTGTCACAGCTCCATCCATCTTGCCAGCCCATCTATATTGTCCTGTTATCTAAGGCATTCCTTCTGAATATTTCCGACACCAGCGGTTTTCGTCTCATAACAAAGAACAAAGAACAAAGAACAGTACAGCACAGGAACAGGCCATTCGGCCCTCCAAGCCTGCGCCGATCTTGATGCCTGCCTAAATTAGCACCTTCTGCACTTCCGGGACCCATATCCCTAAATTGCCTTCCTATTCATGTATTTGTCAAGATGTCTCTTAAACGTCACTATCCGTTAAAAGTTGCTTCCACCACCTCCTTTGGCAGCAATTTCCAGGCACTCACCACCTCTCTGTAAAAACTTGCCTCGCACATCCCCTTAAACTTTGCCCCGCGCACCTTAAACATATGCCCCTAGTAACTGACTCTTCTACCCCGGGAAAAAGCTTCTGACTATCCACTCTAATCATGCCGCTCATAACTTTGTAAACCTCCATCATGTCGCCCCTCCACCTCCGTCGTTCCAGTGAAAACAATCCGAGTTTTTCAAACCTCTCCTCATAGCTAATGCCCTCCAGACCAGGCAACATCCTGGCAAACCTCCTCTGTACCCTCTCCAAAGCCTCCACTTCCTTCTGGTAGTGTGGCGACCAGAATTGCACACAATATGGGTAAAATGTTGGAAAAGGTTATAAGAGATAGGATTTATAATCATCTTGAAAAGAATAAGTTCATTAGCGATAGTCAGCACGGTTTTGTGACGGGTAGATCGTGCCTCACAAACCTTATTGAGTTTTTCGAGAAGGTGACCAAGCAGGTGGATGAGGGTAAAGCAGTGGATGTGGTGTATATGGATTTCAGTAAGGCATTTGATAAGGTTCCCCAGGGTAGGCTATTGCAGAAAATACGGAAGTATGGGGTTGAAGGTGATTTAGAGCTTTAGATCAGAAATTGGCTAGCTGAAAGAAGACAGAGTGTGGTGGTTGATGGCAAATGTTCATCCTGGAGTTTAGTTTCTAGTGGTGTACCGCAAGGAACTGTTTTGGGGCCACTGCTGTTTGTCATTTTTATAAATGACCTGGATGAGGGTGTAGAAGGGTGGGTTAGTAAATTTGCGGATGACACGAAGGTCGGTGGAGTTGTGGATAGTGCCGAAGGATGTTGTAGGGTACAGAGGGACATAGGTAGGCTGCAGAGCTGGGCTGAGAGATGGCAAATGGAGTTTAATGCGGAAAAGTGCGAGGTGATTCACTTTGGAAGGAGTAACAGGATGCAGAGTACTGGGCTAATGGGAAGATTCTTGGTAGTGTAGATGAACAGAGAGATCTTGGTGTCCAGGTGCATAAATCCCTGAAAGTTGCTACCCAAGTTAATAGGGCTGTTAAGAAGGCATATGGTGTGTTCGCATTTATTAGTAGGGGGATTGAGTTTCAGAGCCACGAGGTCATGCTGCAGCTGTACAAAACTCTGGTGAGACCGCACCTGGAGTATTGCATGCAGTTCTGGTCACTGCATTATAGGAAGGATGTGGAAGCTATGGAAAGGGTGCAGAGGAGATTTACTAGGATGTTGCCTGGTATGGAGGGAAGGTCTCACGAGGAAAGGCTGAGGGACTTGAGGTTGTTTTCGTTGGAGAGAAGGAGGAGGAGAGGTGACTTAATAGAGACATATAAGATAATCAGAGGGTTGGATAGGGTGGATAGTGAGAGTCTTTTTCCTCAGCTGGTGATGGCAAACACGAGGGGACATAGCATTAAGTTGAGGGGTGATAGATATAGGACAGATGTTAGAGGTAGTTTCTTTACTCAGAGAGTAGTAGGGGCGTGGAACGCCCTGCCTGCAACAGTAGTAGACTCGGCAACTTTAAGGGCATTTAAGTGGTCATTGGATAGACATATGGATGAAAATGGGATAGTGTAGGTCAGATGGTTTCACACGTCGGCGCAACATCGAGGGCCGTCGGGCCTGTACTGCGCTGTAATGTTCTAATTCTAATTCTAATTCTAATTCTATGTGTGGACTAACTAAGGTTCTGTACAGCTGCAACATGACTTGCCAATTTTTATACTCTATGCTAACATCTGTCAACTTACTTATCATATTACCTTTATTCACGTCTAAATCATGAATGCAGACTGCAAACAGCAAGGTTCCGAGCACCAATCCCTGCATCCCAGCACCGATCACTGGTCACAGGCTTCCATTCACAAAGACAAGCCTCGACCATTACCCTCTGTTTCCTGCAACTAAGACAATTTTGGATTCAATTTGCCAAATTGCCTTGGATCCCATGGGCTCTTACCTTCTTAACCAATCTCCCATGTGGGACCTTATTAAAAGCCTTACAGAGGTCTATGTACGCTCCATCAACTGTTTTACCCTTTCCTACACATCTAATCACCTCCTCGAAAAATTCAATCAGGGTAGTGAGACACAATCTCCCCCTGACAAAGCCGTGCTGAATATCCTTGATTATGACCTGCTTTTCCAATTGGAGATTAATCGTGTTCCTCTGAATTTTTTTTCCAATAGTTTCGCAACCACTGATGTTAGACTCACCGGCCTATAATTACCTGGTCTATCCCTGCTACAGTTCTTGAGTAATGGTAGCACATTCGCTGTCGTCCTGTCCTCTGACACCTCTCCTGTGGCCAGAGAGGACCTGATAATTTGTGTTCGAGCCCCTGTTATAACCTCCCTTGACTCACATAACAGCGTGAGAATCTTCTCAACTGTGTCAGGGGATTTATCCACCTTTGAATGTTAATATATTCAAGTGTAGCCCAAATCCCCTCCATGATTTCTCCACCTACATCGTTGTTCTACACAGTGAAAACGGATGAAAAGTAATCATTTCAAACATCACCTATGTCCTCCGGCTCCACACGCAGATTGCCACTTTGGTCCCCAATGGGCCTTACTCCTTCCCTGCTTATCCCCTTACCCTTAATATACGTATAAAATGCCTTAGGATTTACATTTATCTTGCCCGCCAATGATTTTTCATGTCCCCTCTTCGCTCTCCTAATTACTTTTTTAAGTACCCCCCTACCGTTTCTATACTCCTCTAATTACTCCGCAGTTTTCAGCGCTCCAAATCTGTCAAAAGCCTCCTTTTTTCCCCTTTTGCATTACTCTATATCCCTTGACATCCATGGTTCACTTGAGTTGATGGTCTTAACCTTCACCTTAACAGGCACATGTTGCTTTTAGCCCTCACGTTTTCCTCTTTGTATGACTCCCACTGGCCTGATGTAGACTTTCCTACAAATAGTTGCTCCCAGTCCACTTTGGCCAATTCCTGCTTTATCAAATTGAAATCGGCCTTCCCCCAATTCAGTACCGTTATTTCTGGCACACCTTTGTCATTTTCAACAACTGCCTTTAATCCTACAGAGATATGATCACTATCCCCGTAATATTCCCCCACTGATACTTCTACCACCTGTTCAGCTTCATTCCCTCGGATTAGGTCCAGTTATGCCCCATCTCCTGTAGGATTATCTACGTACTGGCTCAAAAAGCTCTCCTATATGCATTTTAATAATTCCTCATCCTTTAAGCCTTTTGTACTAAGACTATCCCAGTTGATATTTGCAAAGTTGAAATCCCCTACTATTATTACCCTATTATTTTTGCATCTGTCTGAGATTTTCCTTTTTAACTGTTCCTCTATCTCTCCCAGACTGTTTGAAGGCCTGTACTACACACCTAGGCAAAAGTGATTGCCCATTTTTTGTTCTTAACTTCTACCCATATGGCCTCATTTGAGGAACCTTCTGAGACATCATCCCTCCTTACTGCAGTAATTGACACCTTGATCAACTGCAAAGCCACCTCCTCTTTTATCCCTTCCCCGATCATGTTGGAAGATTCTATACCCTGGAATATTGAGTTTCCAGTCCTGTCTCTGCCTCAGCCATATATCTGTCATAGCAATAATTTCATAATCCCATGTGCTAATATCTGCCCTCAATTCATCTGCCTTATTAGTAAGACTACTTGCATTATAGTACGTGCAATCCAGCCTTATATTTTTCCTGGTACCTTAACAGGTCTATCATTGCTCTGCTTTCCAGACTGACTCAGTTTCTCTTCTATATTTGGCTGTGCCTCACCCCCTACTGTACCTCCGATTTGTATCCCATTCCCATGCAAAATTAATTTAACACTCCACCCCCCCCAACAGTACTAGCAAACATCCCAGCAAGGACGTTGGCCCTGTCACGGTTCAGGTGTAAACGGTCTTGCTTGTATATGTCTCACCTTTGCCAGAAACAAACCCAGTGATCCAGGAACATAACGCCCTCCCTTCTGCACCATCTCCTCAGCCATGTATTTATCTGCTCTATCCTCCTTTTGCTGTGGTCGCTGTCACGTGGCACTGGGAGTAATGCAGAGATTGCAGCGCTTGAGGTCCTGCTTTTTATTTAGCTACCTAGCTCCCGAAATGCTTGTTGTGGGACCTCATCCCTCTTTCTACCGATGTCCTGCTCACCCTCCCCTTTCAGAATGTTTTGCAGCCGCTCTGTGACATCCTTGAACCTAGCACCAGAGAAGCAACATGCCATCCTGTAATCTCGTTTCCGGCCACAGAAATGTTTATCTGCACCCCTTACGATAGAATCCCCTAAAACTATGGCTCTTTCACCCATTTTCCTCCCCTGCGGTGCAGCAGAGCCCTCCGTGGTGCCACGGACTTGGCTTTTGTTGCTTTCCCAGCGAGGTCAGCTGCACCCACCTCCCCTCCACCCCTCCCCCCCCCCCCCGCCCCAACAGTATACAGAGCGGATGTCTGTTTGAGAAGTGGATGGTGACATGGGATTCCTGCACTGCCTTCCTGCACCTATTACTCCGCCTTGTGGTCACCCATCCCTTTTCTGCCTGTACAGTCATTACCTGTGGTGTGACCACCTCGCTAAACGTGCTATCCACGACGTCCTCAGCATCGCGGATGCTCCTCAGTGAATCCAACCGCAGCTCCAGCTCTGTAATGCAGGTAGACAGCAGCTGCAGATGGTCCTGCACAGATGGTCAACAGGGACAGTGGAAGCATCCCTGATTTCCCACATAGCGCAGGAGGAGCATAATCAGTGGGCTGAGTTCTCCTGCCATGACTTACCCTTAGATTAATTAATTACTTCCTTAATAAAAAAAAGCAACTACACTTGGGGCCTTGTTCATCCCACTATAATCTAAAGTAGTTAATGGAATACACTGAATTTTTTTAAAAAATACTTTAGTAGCACTCACCTTATCAGTAGAGGATTTTTTCAACGTAAAAATATTTCCCTTTTTCAAGCTATTTTAATGCACTAACTGCTGCTACTCACCCAACCAATCACCTTGCAGATTTCCCATGATGCCATTGTAAGTTTATTTTTCGAGTCTCAGCTTAGCAAGAGAGAGCAGGTCCTCCAGCCACTACGGTTCCTGTCTTCAGGTAAGTGAGGGCCTCGAGCCCTATGCTCTCTTTTACAGCCCCTGCTCAAGATCAGCTTCCGCCCAGTTCAGCCAGCTGCCGCTGCTCCTGTCTTCAGGTAAGTGAGGGCCCTGATCCCCGCGCTGTCTTTTACAGGTCCACTCTGGATGAGCTTCCGCCCAGGTCCACCAGCCACCGCGCTTGTCTTCAGGTAAGTGAAGAATTTAGATGTAGAGGTGTGAAAAGGAAACCCAAGACAAATCTGTGAGGTGACCACCTCCTGGAAAGTACGATCCAGGGAACTCTACTGCTCCCTGAAGTCTCACAGTGAATCTAGCTGCCCATGCAGTTCGGAAAACATGGCCTTAAGCTCAAGCAGCTGGAGACACCCCAAGACACATGAAGTGTCCTGAAGCGCCCACATGGCACAGGGATTGCAAGCAACAAATCTCAGCTGTCCGCCATAATCTATGAATCAAACTCTATTCTCTTTGCAAGAACCGACTTAATACCTTGTATAAACGATAAAATGTAATTCATGTCTCGAGGCCTGTTCTGCCCTACGACTCAATAATAATTCCCTCACTGTTATACTTCTACCAATTGAAATCTGACTAATTCCTTTAGGTAGTTAATCTATAAATTTAACACGGTACTTAATATTTTCCTGGTCCCAGTTTCAACCACTGCCCTAGCGTTTCTTTAAAAAAAAACTAAAACTCACCAACGAATCACCAACCTACTCGACTCTGACGTCACTCACCTTTTTTCGGAAATACAGCTCTTTGTTCCCCTGTTTTTTATCTCTCTCTCTCTCTCTTTCTCTCTTTGTTCTCCACCGCCACTGCTGGTATCCCAATCATGTCCACTTTGTTCCCCCACGCTTTCTATTTCTCTCCCTCTCCCTTTTATCCTAAATCATTGTGGCTGGAGTCTCTGATCAGGTCAAATAGCCTCTTAGCATAAATTCAGGAAATACAGCCCTTATTTCTGGCAGTTATCATTCTGGTATATCGATATTGCACTCCATCCCATGCCAATATATCCTCCCAGATGTGCTGTCCTCAGTATTACTCACAGTACTCAAGCCCACAAGTGCTTATAGTACGCCAGGTATTGTCTAATGAGGGCTTTCTATAGCTGAAGCATGACTTGTACCTCCTTGTATTTCAGTCGTCAGGGTATAAAGGCCTACATTCCATTAGCCTTTTTGTTGAGTTTCTGATCGAATTCAGAATATTTCACTGATATGTTACTGACCTGGACCTCCACATCTCTTTGAACATCCACTCCTTCCAACTTTTGACGATTTAAAACATATCTGCTACTATCTTTTTTAGCTCCAAATGGATGGACTCGCATTTGCTTGCATTGAAATCGATTTGCCACCGTTTCACTTAACATATCAATCTACCTTTACAATTTTAGGCTTCCATCTACATTACTTACAAAGCCGCCTATCTAGCTGTTGTTAGCAAATTTGATTTTTGTCTTTTTTAGGCCACGATCTACGCCGTTAAAAGTTAAAGTGAATGAATTGAGGCCCGAACACAGATCACTGCGGGGAAGCACCAATCACACAAAAGCAAAACACTGTTGTTGCTTGAAATCTGGAAAAAAAAAAGAAAATGCTGAAAATACTCATCAGAACTTGCAGCAACTGTAGGGAGAGAGACAGATTGAATATTTCAGTTCGATGACCTTTCATCAGCACTGGGAAGAGTTAGAAATTATATATGTAGGTCAAATGGGGAAGATGGCAACAAGAACAAAAGGGGAGGGTCTGTGATAGGGTGGATGACGAGAGGCATGTAATGATAAAAGAGTTGATGGGGCAGAGCCAAAGGGAAGAGTAATGGGGCATGTCAAGGAACAAAATATTTATCTAGGGTAGTGTCAATGAAAGAAGAATGAATAGCTCCGAAAGCAAAAACTACAAGAAAACAACATTAAGGCCAAAACAGGGAAAGGACATGCATGAAAATGGGGAAGGAGACTGTGGTCTGAAATTATTCAACTCAGGATTAAGTCCAGAGGGTGGTAAAGTGCCGAATCTAAAGATGCGCCTCAAGCTTGTGTTGAGCTTGATTAAACATTGCAGTCGGCTGAACACAGTAATGTTAGCGAGAGAGAAAGGTGGAAAATAAAAATGGTCTGGCCGCTGGAAGCTCAGTGACATTCTTGCACACTGACTGGACTGTGATAGCCGCATCCTGCAACTCAGAGCACTCACTGTTTCCTCCTGTCCTTCCTCCCGCCTCCCTTTTCCTTTCCACGTGGTATGCTTGGCTTTATTCATCGAGGCAGAGTTCAAAAGCAGGGAGGTAAGTTGCACACCGTTACACATCAGGGAAAGACAATTTTCAGTGCCAGGATGTTTGAGAACCAGAGGACACGGATTTAGGATAATCAGCAGAAAATCAGAGAAAGGGTTGGGGGTGGGGGGAATGAGGAGAATCTTTTTATACAGGAATTACTCAGATCAGGAATGCACTGCTTGAATGGGCAGCAGTAAAATATTTATTAGTAACTTTCAAAAGGGATTGAATAAATACTTGAAGGGGCAAATAATCTTGAGGGCTATAGGGAAAAGAGCAGCGAAATGAGACTGATTTTATAGAATCTTTCACAGAGCCAGTACAAGTGCCATGGGCCGAAAGTCCTCCATCCAAGTGAGGCTATGAAGGGCGAGAATTTCCTGTACATCGTTCCTGTTGACATTTTTCAGTGAACTGGCCAAGGACTGCCATATTACTTTCTTGACCAATTTCAGTTCCGTATTTCTCTTCCTCTTTCGCTGCAGACTTGGAAAGGAACGAGGAAGAGATTCCCTCCTTCAGGAGCTGCATCTTCTCCAAGCTCATCCTCAATCATGTGCTCTGGCTGTACGTCATGCAGCTCCGACATTTCCTCTTCATCGGCACCCTGAACCCCATGCTGACCCTGCTTTCTGGCAGTGACTCCAGACAAGGTAAGGTGGCGGAAGCGAGACACTAATTATTGGGAGTGGACATGTGGGAACTGGAATTGGTGCTGATAAGGAAGAAATGGGGAGAGAGACGTAACGAAAGGGGTGAGAGAGAGGGCAGAGTTTCAGAGGCAGGAGAGAGAAGAAGAGGATGGAAGGGAAGGAGAATGCAAGAGAGAGGGTGGTTGAATGGGAGCATGGAGATTGAGGGAAAGATGTAGGTACTGGTTGCAGTGAGATAAATGAATGGAGAAAGGCAGGCAAATGAGTGAAAGGGAGAGGGAGGTAAAGAGACAGAGCGAGAATGTGAAGGGTTGGTGAGTTCATCCTCTGCATTTGTTCAGTTCCAGTCCGATCACACCTCAATGAGGTCACATGTTCGGGGCGGACAGGGTGTTAGGAGCAAATCTTCTGTCTTTCTGTCTCTCCCTCTCTGAGGCACAGAGCAGAAAAGCTGTAGGCACCATCTTGGGCAGACTCTCGGAACAGGAAGCGGTAGAATAGCTCTGTTCAAGAACTATTTATCTGGATACGTCTTCAAATCGTACAACGGGAGCTGGGGGCTTTGAATTTCAGTAAGTAAATATGGAATATAAAAGGAAATGTCAGTAATAGTGACCATGAAATGACCAGATTGTTGTGAAATCCCAGCTGGTTTACTAGTGTCCTTAAATGAAGGAAATATACCATCTTTACCTGGTCTGGCCTATGCTGATTCCAGACCCATAGCAAAGTGGTTAAAGGGGTGGGAGAGAGGAGGACCCATAAACAGAATGCAGCGCTGAAAGGAGCGGGAGCGAAGTGGACCTGGAGACAGACAGCATCCCTAAGAGAGTAGGAGAGAGTAGGATCCGGAGTCAGACAGCAACACCTAAAAGAGGGGGAGACAGGAGGACGATGAGAGAGCGAGAGAGAAAGAGAGAGTTAGAGTCAGAGAGAAGTGCCAAAAAGAGGTGGAGGCAGGAGGACCCGGACACTGAACTCTGCTTAGTAGAGGGCGAGACAGGAGGACTGAGAGACAAAGGGTAGTGCCTAAAAGAGGGGGAGACAGGAAGATCCGGAGAGAGAGAGAGCAGTGCCTAAAAGATGAGAGAGGATGACCCAGAGACAGAGAGCTATCCAGTTCAGTCGCGTCTGGTCTGTGCTTCCAGAGCAGATGGCCGCTTTCTGAGTAAAATCAAACTGCGATGTCACATAAAAGCAGATAGTTGATTCATTGGTTGTTGAGTATTTATCTCATTTATCTTTCATAACTCGGGTAATCTTAGTAAATGTAGTAGTATAGTTTACTAACACTAGTGAAGCTTTTTAGATTGGCTGCTGAGTATTTCTTACTGACCTTCGCTAGAGAATTTAAATCGTGCTAAGCTGCACATTTATTGAATTCATAAGAATATAAACACAGACAGGACTAGAGACAGTAGTTAAAATATAACCAATAAAATTATTCATTAATTTAATGCTATAAAAATGGCAAGGCAGGTATAATTGCAGGTGCAGTATCTTGGGGTTTATGGACACAATGTGATCGACGGCAAATACTTCTGCAGTAAGTGTCTGCGGCTCGAGGAACTTCGCCTCAGAGTCAGTGAGCTCGAGGCTAAGCCACAGACACCGTGGCACATCAGGGAAGGGGACAGTTACCTGCTCTTTGTCCCAGGAGGCAGTCACACCCCTCGGGCAAGAGTCGTAGGATTTCGTCTGTGGCTAGGGACAAACGGGTGTGACTGCAAGTGAGGCAGATATGGGGATCGAGAAAGCAGAAGCAGAGGAACCTCAGCTCTCACAATTGTCCAACAGGTTCGAGGTTCTTGCAGATTGCACGGATGAGAGCACAGGCTGCAGTGTGGGTGAGCGATCTGCAAATTGCACTGTGGCGATGGGAGTCATTCAAGTGGGGGAAGGAAATGAGAATGTAATTGTTGTAGGGGGCACTATACGCAGGTGAATAGACACAATACTCGGTAGCTGAAAGCTAGAGTCCAGAAGGCTGTATTGCTGCCCGATCCGTGGGTTCAGGACATCTGTTCTGGGCTGGACAGGAACTTGTATTGACGGGAGGGGGGGGTGGTGGGGGGGGGGGTGCAGGGTGCGAGGGTGTCCAGTTGTCGTGGTCCAAGTAGGCTAACAAACATAAGAAAATAGGAGCAGGAGTAAGCTATTCAGCCCATCAATCCTGCTCCGCCATTCAGTTAGATCATGGCTGATCATCGACGTCAAAGCTATTTTCCTGCACTAACCCCATATCTCCGAGTATCCAGAAATCCTTCGATTTCTATCTTGAACATGGTCGTTGATTGAGCTTTCACGCTTCCTTGGTTACAAAATTCCAAAGATTCACCACCCTCTTGGTGAAGACATTCCTCCTCATCTCAACCTACCCCTTATTCTGACACTATGTCTCCTGGTTCTAGACTCACAAGCCAGGGGAAGCATCCAATCCACATCCTCCCTGTCATGCCCTGTAAGAATTTTACAAGTTTTACTGACCTCTCTTCTCATTCCTCGAAACTCCAGAGAATACAGGCCCATGTTCCTCAATCCTTCCTCAAAACAATCCTGCCATCCCAGTGCTTATTTCGGTGAACATACAAACATACGAATTCGGAGCAAAATTAGACCATTCAGCCCATCGAGTCACCTCCACCATTCAATAAGGTCATGGCTAATCTGTTTGTGTTTAGAATTCCATATTCCCTGTACCCCCGATGCCCCTTGATTCCCTTGCCTGACAAGAATCTATCTACCTCCGCCTTAAAAATATTGAAAGACCCCAACTGCACCTTTTTTATAGATTTTTAGATTAGATTAGAGATACAGCACTGAAACAGGCCCTTCGGCCCACCGAGTCTGTGCCGACCATCAACCACCCATTTATACTAATCCTACACTAATCCCATATTCCTACCAAACATCCCCACCTGTCCCTATATTTCCCTACCACCGACCTATACTCGGGGCAATTTATAATGGCCAATTTACCTACCAACCTGCAAGTCTTTTGGCTTATGGGAGGAAACCGGAGCACCCGGAGAAAACCCACGCAGAAACAGGGAGAACTTGCAAACTCCACACAGGCAGTACCCAGAATCGAACCCGGGTCCCTGGAGCTGTGAGGCTGCAGTGCTAACCACTGTGCCACTGAGGCAGAGAGTTCCAAAGTCGGGCAACCCTCTCTGAGAAAATAAGGTTCTTCATCTCTGTCCTAAAAGGCGATGCTTAATGTTAAAACAGTGCCCCCTACTTCTGGACGCACGCAAAAGAGGAAACGTCCTCTCCACATCTGCATTGTCAAGACCGTTCAGGGTCCTTCAAACTTCAATCAAGCCTTCCGCCACTCATCCGAACACCAGTGGAAACAAGCCCAATCTGATCAACCTTTCCTTGTAAGACAACCCGCTCATTCCAGGTTTCAATCTGGTAAAGCTCCTCTGAACCTCCTCCAACATGGTTACAGCCTTCCTGAAATAAGGAGAGCAAAACTGCACACGGTATTCCAGATGTGGTCGCACCCTGTATAACTGAAGCATAATATCCCTACTTTTACTTTCAATTCCTCTCAGAATTTGGATAGCATTGCATTAGCCTTCTTTAGTAGTTACTGTACCTATATATTAATTTGTTGTGAGTCATGCACGAGAACACCTATATCCCCCTTCACTTTGGAATTCTGCATCGTTCTCTGTTTGAGTAATATTCTGCTGTTTATTCTTCTTTCCAAAGTGAACAGCTTCATATTTTCTCACATTATGCTCCATCTGCCAGACGTTTGCCCACTCACTAAACCTATTTATGTTAGTCTGTAACCTCCTTCTGTCATATTCACAGCTTACTTTCGTATCTATCTTTGTGTTATCTGCAGGTGTAGCTACCATACCATTGCTCACTTCATCTGAGTCATTGATATAAACTGTGAACAAGTTGAGGCCCCAGCACAGACCCCTGTGCGACTCCACTCGTCACATCCCGCCGATCAGAAAAGGACCCATTCATGCATACTCTTTGTTTTCCACCAGCCAGCCAATGCTGCCCCCGAAACCATGAGCTCCTAATCTGGGCAATAAACTTTCAAGTCGTGCCTTGCCAAATGCCTTCTTGAAATCCAAGTACAGTACGGCAACGGGTCCCCTTTATCCTCAGCACATGTCACTCCTTCAAAGAACTCCAAAAAATTGGTTAAACATAATTTCCCTTTCTCAAAACCATGCTGACTATTTTTGATTATTTTGAGCTTTCCCAAATGCCAAGCTATAACTTCATTAATGATCAATCCTAACGCATTTGTCATGACCGACGACAAATTAACTGGTCTATCGTTACCTGTTTTCTGCCTGCTGACCCATCCCCCACGCCGACCTCTTGAATGGAGGGATTATATTTGTTACTTTTTTTTTTTCGTTGTGCAGCTTTTCCAAGAGCACAGGCATTGCGAGCGAGAAGTGAACAGCTGGGAAGTCAATTTTATCGGGAGTTTCGGTGGAGCAGGGACTGCTGGGTAAGTAGAAACCTATATATTTGGGCTGTGTAAATTCTCTTACGTTTTCGTAGTGCAGCTTTTCCAGGAGCACAAGCATTGCGAGCGAGGAGTGAACAGCTGGGAAGTCAATTTCATCGGGAGTTTCGGTGGAGCAGGGACTGCTGGGTAAGTAGAAACCTATATATTTGGGCTGTTTCTGAACCCGAGACTCTTGTAGTGTCTCCCACCCGCCCTCCTCCACTTACCAAAAAAAAGGACTCGGTTGTGTGTAGGTAAGGTAAGGCTTTTTCTATTTCTCTTCTTGTTTTATCGTGTGATTGGTTAAAAACTTGGGAATTTAGAATAGTGGGAATGGAGGTTAAGGCAGTTGAATGTTCCTCCTGCAGAATGTGGGAGGTAAGGGTCGCCAGGGGTGTCCTTGCTGACTGCATCTGCGGGAAGTGCACCCAGCTCCAGCTCCTCGAGAATCGCGTTAGAGAGCTGGAGCTGGAGGAACTTCGGATCATTCGGGAGGCGGAGGGGATTATTGAGAGGAGTTATCGGGAGGCAGTCACACCTCAGGTAAAAGAAGAAGGTAGATAGATGGGTTACCGTCAGGGGAAGGAGAGGGAACCAGCAGGCAGTGCAGGGATCCCCTGTGGCCGTTTCCCTCAACAACAGGTATACCGTTTTGGATACTGTTGGGGGAGACGACTTACCAGGGGTAGGCAATGGGATACAGGTCTCTGGCGCAGAGTCTGTCCCTGTTGCTCAGAAGGGAAGGGGTAAGAGGAGCAGAGCGTTAGTCATTGGGGACTCCATAGTTAGGGGAACAGATAGGAGGTTTTGTGGGAACGAGAGAGACTCACGGTTGGTGTGTTGCCTCCCAGGTGCCAGGGTACGTGATGTCTCGGATCGTGTTTTTGGGATACTCAAGGGGTAGGGGGAGCAGCCCCAAGTCGTGGTACACATAGGCACCAACGCCATAGGTAGGAAGACAGATGGGGATTTAAGGCAGAAATTAGGGAGATAGGGTGGAAGATTCGAGCGAGAACAAACAGAGTTGTTATCTCTGGGTTGTTTCCCGTGCCACGTGCGAGCGAAGTGAGGAATAGGGAGAGGGAGGAGTTGAACACGTGGCTGCAGGGATGGTGTAGGAGGGAGGGTTTTGGTTTCCTGGATAATTGGGGCTCTTTCTGGGATAGGTGGGACCTCTACAAACTGGATGGTCTTCACCTGAACCAGAGGGGTACCAATATCCTGGGGGGGAGATTTGCTAGTGATCTTCGGGCGGGTTTAAACTAATTTAGCCGGGGGATGGGAACCTAAATTGTAGTTCCAGTGTGCAGGATGTTGAGAGTAGTGAGGTCAGGGATAAGGTTATAAGGGCACAAGAGGGCACTGGCAAGCAAGAGCCTGGTTTAAAATGTGTCTACTTCAACGCCAGGAGCATCCAAAATAAGGTGGGTCAGCTTGCAGCATGGGTTGCTACCTGGGATCTCGATGTTGTGGCCATTTGAGAGACATGGGTAGAGCAGGGACAGGAATGGATGTTGCGGGTTCTGGGATTTAGATGTTTCACTAAGAACAGAGAAGATGGTAAAAGAGGGGGGGGGAGGTGGAGGTGGCATTGTTAATCAAGGAAAGTATGACAGCGGCAGAAAGGATGTTTGAGGACTCGTCCACTGAGGTAGTCTGGGCCGAGGTTAGAAACAGGAGAGGAGAAGTCACCCTGTTGGGAGTTTTCTATAGACCTCCAAATAGTTCCAGAGATGAAGAGGAAAGGATAGCAAAGATGATTCTTGACAGGAGCGAGAGTAACAGGGTAGTGGTTATGGGGGACTTTAACTTTCCAAATATTGACTGGAAATACTATAGTTCGAGTACTTTAGATGGGTCTGTTTTTGTCCAGTGTGTGCAGGAGGGTTTTCTGACAAAGTATGTAGACAGGCCAACCAGGGGCGATGCCACATTGGATTTGGTACTGGGTAATGAACCCGGCCAGGTGTTAGATTTGGAAGTTGGTGAGCACTTGGGTGATAGTGATCACAATTCGGTTAGGTTTACCTTAGCAATGGGCAGGGACAGGCATATGCAGCGGTGCAAGAAATATAGCTGGGGGAAAGGAAATTATGATGCGATTAGGCAAGATTCAGGATGCGTAGGATGGGGAAGGAAACTGCAGGGGATGGGCACAATCGAAATGTGGAGCTTATTCAAGGAGCAGCTACTGCGTGACCTTGATAAGTATGTACCTGTCAGGCAGGGAGGAAGTTGTCGAGCGAGGGAGCCGTGGTTTACTAAAGAAGTTGAAGAGCTTGTCAAGAGGAAGAAGAAGGCTTATGTTAGGATGAGACGTGAAGGCTCAGTTAGGGCGCTTGAGAGTTCCAAGCTAGCCAGGAAGGATCTAAAGGGAGAGATAAGAAGAGCAAGGAGAGGACACGAGAAGTCATTGGCGGATAGGATCAAAGAAAACCGGAAGGCTTTCTATAGGTATATCAGGAATAAAAGAATGACTACAGATAGGTTAGGGCCAATCAAGGATAGTAGTGGGAAGTTGTGTGTGGAATCGGAGGAGATAGGGGAAGTGTTAAATGAATATTTTTCGTCAGTATTTACAGTGGAGAAAGAAAATGTTGTCGAGGAGAATACTGAGATACAGACTACTAGGCTAGATGGGATTGAGGTTCACAAGGAGGAGGTGTTAGCAATTTTGGAAAGTGTGAAAATAGATATGTCCCCTGGGCCAGATGGGATTTATCCTAGGATTCTCTTGGAAGCTAGGGAGGAGATTGCAGAGCCTTTGTCCTTGATTTTTATGTCGTCATTGTCGACAGGAATAGTGCCGGAAGAGTGGAGGATAGCAAATGTTGTCCCCTTGTTCAAGAAGGGGAGTAGAGACAGCCCTGGTAATTATAGACCTGTGAGCCTTACTTCGGTTGTGGGTAAAATGTTGGAAAAGGTTATAAGAGATAGGATTTATAATCATCTTGCAAAGAATAAGTTAATTAGAGATAGTCAGCACGGTTTTGTGAAGGGTAGGTCGTGCTTCACAAACCTTATTGAGTTTTTTGACAAGGTGACCAAACAGGTGGATGAGGGTAAAGCCGTGGATGTGGTCTATATGGATTTCAGTAAGGCGTTTGATAAAGTTCCCCACGGTAGGCTATTTGCAGAAAAATACAGAAGTATGGGATTGAAGGTGAATTAGTGCTTTGGATCCGAGATTGGCTAGCTGAAAGAAGACAGAGGGTGGTGGTTGATGTTAAATGTTCATCCTGGAGTATAGTTTCTAGTGGTGGACCGCAAGGATCTGTTTTGGAGCCACTGCTGTTTGTCATTTTTATAAATGACCTGGATGAGGATGTAGAAGGTTGGGTTAGTAAATTTGCGGATGACACGAAGGTCGGTGGAGTTGTGGATAGTGCCGAAGGATGTTGTAGGTTACAGAGTGACATACATAGGCTGCAGAGCTGGGCTGAGAGATGGCAAATGGAGTTTAGTGCGTAAAAGTGTGAGGTGATTCACGTCGGAAGGAGTAACAGGATTGCAGAATACTGGGCTTCTGGGAAGATTCTTGGTAGTGTAGATGAGCAGAGAGATCTTGGTGTCCAGGTATATAAATCCCTGAAAGTTGCCACCCAGGTTAATAGAGCTGTTAAGAAGGCATATGGTGTGTTAGCTTTTATTAGTAGGGGGATCGAGTTTCGGAGCCACGTGGTTATGCTGCAGCTGAACAGAACTCTGGTGCGGCCGCACCTGGAGTATTGCGTGCAGTTCTGGTCACCGCATTATAGGAAGGATGTGGAAGCTTTGGAAATGGTGCAGAGGGGATTTACTAGGATGTTGCCTGGTATGGAGGGAAGGTCTTCCGAGGAAAGTCTGAGGGACTTGAGGTTGTTTTCGTTCGAGAGAAGGAGAAGAGGTGACTTAATAGAGACATATCAGATAATCAGAGGGTTGGACAGGGTGGATAGTGAGAGCCTTTTTCCTCGGATGGTGATGGCAAACACGAGGGGACATAGCTTTAAGCTGAGGGGTGATAGATATAGGACAGATGTCAGAGGTAGTTTCTTGACTCAGAGAGTAGTAGGGGCGTGGAACGCCCTGTCTGCAACAGTAGTAGACTCGCCAACTTTAAGGGCATTTAAGTGGTCATTGGATAGACATATGGATGAAAATGGAATAGTGTAGGTCAGATGGTTTCACAGGTCGGCGCAACATCGAGGGCTGAAGGGCCTGTACTGCGCTGTAATGTTCTATGTTCTATACTTTCCAGTCTGATGGAACCTTTTCAGAATGTAGCGAATTTTGAAAAATTAGCGCCAACGCATCAACTACCTCATTGGCTACCTCTTTTAAGACCCCAGGATGAAGTCCATCAGGATCAGGAGACTTGTCAGCCTGCATTTCCATCAGTTTGGTTAGTGCCGCTTCCCTGGTGATTGTAATTTCACCAATTTCCTCTCTTCCTTCCACCTTCTGATTTAAACTGTTGCTGGAATGTTTTTTGGCTCCACTTTCGTGAAGACAGATGCAAAATATTTTTCTTTCCATCCGCCATTTCCTTATTATGCACGACTGGCTCCCCATTTTTACTTTCAAGTGGACCAGCACTCACTTCACTATCTCTTTTCTTTTTCAAATACCTATAAAAACTCTTGCTATCTGTTTTTACATTTCTAGCTACCTTCCTCTCATGGTCTCATTTCTTTCTCCTGAGTTTCCTTTTAGTCATTCTCTGCCATTCTTTATATTCTGACCAATCATCTAAACTGCCACTCAGCTTTGCACAATGAGATGCCTTTTTATCAAGTCTGATGTTTTCCTCAGCTTCTTTAGTTTCCCACGGGTGGTGGGTCCTCCTCTTAGAATTTTTCTCGCTATTTTAGGGGTATACTTACCCTAATTGTTCTGAAATAGCCCCTTAAATGTCTGTCACTGCTTCTCTCATGCTCTATTTCCTCGCCTCGTAACCCAGTTCACTTCAGCTAGCTCAGCTTTCATGCCCACATCGTTGTCTTTATTTGAGTTTAAAACATTAATATTGGACCCACTCTTCGCTTTTTCAAACTGGATGTAAAATTCAATCTATTGTGCTCCCTGCTCCATCGAGTTGCCTTTACTATGAGGGCAGAGCGAAGATGGAAATTTGGTGTGCATGTTCAGTTCTGGTATGTTTTTGTCAAGCTGAAATTTTCCATTAAATATTAGATTAAGAGTGAAACTTTGTATCTCCTGGTTAGGGAAATAGCCTTGTTAAATAAGAAGCAGTCGGCAGTGACAATGATCTGTCAATCAGTTAGAAGTATTTAGGTTCAATAAGTGCTAATTATTGTCGCAGAAGCTGAGCTCGTGAGTCATCAAAATTGCTGTTTAAAGCAGGCCAGTTCGAAGCTGAACGCAGTGAGGGAGCACAGTGAAAAGATACATTAGCTTCAGTGAGACACTGCTGTGGTGAAGTTAGAAATTTTGTGCATGTGGGAATTCGGTGCAGTTTGGGAAAAAGGGGCTCCTTTTACTTTTTTTTCCTAGCCTCTGGCAGCACTTAAGTCTTATCTTTACTCTTTCAAAGCTCGGGCAATTTTACGAATCGTAAGGTTTTATTTACAAATACTAGTTAAGCTTGGTAAATTGGGAAACAGCGAGAGAGTTATTTCAGAAAGTAATTAAATTAAAATTAACTAACGCCATAAGTAACAATGGAATGTCAGTTGTTATGTTGCAGCTGTAGTATGTGGGAGCTTTTGGGCGCCAAGGCGATCCAAGAAAAACACGGCTAAAGAAAGTGTCAGCCGCTGGAGGAATTTCGGATCAGGATTATTGATCTGGATGCCAAACTACAAACACTGCGGAACATAAAGGAGGGGGAGGTACACTTGGACATTTTGTTCCAGAAGACGGTGGCACGTCTTAGAACAGGGTCATCTGCTTTCGGCAGCAGTGGCTGAGGGACAGGAATATGTGACCATGAGCAAAGAAGATAAAGGGACCGAGGAGACAGCAGTGGAGGAGCCTCTGACTTTGCAATTGTCAAACAGGTTTGAGGTGCACTTCCCCTGAGTGGACGAAAGTGAGGCCTGCAATATGGATGAGCAGACTCTCCATGCCACTGTGGTACAGCAAGCCATGTAAGGAGGGGAAGCAGAAGGCAATGTAGTGGTCGTAGGGGATAGTATAGTGAGAGGGATTTACACTGTTATATGCAGCCAAGAGCGTGAATCCAGAAGGCTGTGTTGCCTTACCAGTGCCAGGGTTCGGGACATCTGCTCAGGGCTGGACAGGAACTTGGAATTGGAGGGGGAGAATCCAGTTGTCGTGGTCCATTTAGGTATCAACTATAAAGGTCGTACTAGGAAAGAGGTTAGCTCAATACAACAAATACAAAGGCTTTCTATAGGTATATCAGGAATAAAAGAATGACAAGAGTTAGATTAGGGCCAATCAAGGATAGTAGTGGGAAATTGTGTGTGGAATCAGAGGAGATAGGGGAAGCGTTAAATGAATATTTTTCGTCAGTATTTACAGTAGAGAAAGAACATGTTGTCGAGGAGAATACTGAGACACAGACTACTAGGCTAGATGGAATTGAGATTCACAAGGAGGAGGTGTTAGCAATTTTGGAAAGTGTGAAAATAGATAAGTCCCCTGGGCCAGATGGGATTTATCCTAGGATTCTCTGGGAAGCAAGGGAGGAGATTGCAGAGCTTTTGTCCTTGATCTTCATGTCGTCATTGTCGACAGGAATAGTGCCGGAAGACTGGAGGATAGCACATGTTGTCCCCTTGTTCACGAAGGGGAGTAGAGACAGCCCTGGTAATGAGAGACCTGTGAGCCTTACTTCGGTTGTGGGTAAAATGTTGGAAAAGGTTATAAGAGATAGGATTTATAATCATCTTGAAAAGAATAAGTTCATTAGCGATAGTCAACACGGTTTTGTGAAGGGTAGGACGTGCCTCACAAACCTTATTGAGTTTTTTGAGAAGGTGACCAAACAGGTGGATGAGGGTAAAGCCGTGGATGTGGTGTATATGGATTTCAGTAAGGCGTTTGATAAGGTTCACCACGGTAGGCTATTGCAGAAAATACGGAATTATGGGATTGAAGGTGATTTAGTGCTTTGGATCAGAAATTGGCTAGCTGAAAGAAGACAGAGGGTGGTGGTTGATGGCAAATGTTCATCCTGGAGTTTAGTTACCAGTGGTGTACCACAAGGATCTGTTTTGGGGCCACTGCTGTTTGTCATTTTTATACATGACCTAGAAGAGGGTGTAGAAGGGTGGGTTAGTAAATTTGCGGATGACACGAAGGTTGGTGGAATTGTGGATAGTGCCGAAGGATATTGTAGGGTACAGAGGGACATAGATAGGCTGCAGAGCTGGGCTGAGAGATGGCAAATGGAATTTAATGCGGAAAAGTGTGAGGTGATTCACTTTGTAAGGAGTAACAGGAATGCAGAGTACTGGGCTAATGGGAAGATTCCTGGTACTGTAGATGAGCAGAGAGATCTTGGTGTCCAGGTACATAAATCCCTGAAAGTTGCCACCCAGGTTAACAGGGCTGTTGAGAAGGCATATGGTGTGTTAGCTTTTATTAGTCGGGGGATCGATCCACGAGGTCATGCTGCAGCTGTACAAAACTCTGGTGCGGCCGCTCCTGGAGTATTGCATGCAGTTCTGGTCACCGCATTAGAGGAAGGATGTGGAAGCTTTGGAAAGGGTGCAGAGGAGATTTACTAGGATCTTGCCTGGTATGGAGGGAAGGTCTTCCGAGGAAAGTCTGAGGGACTTGAGGTTGTTTTCGTTAGAGAGAAGGAGGAGGAGGAGGAGAGGTGACTTAATAGAGACATATAAGATAATCAGAGGGTTAGAATGGGTGGATAGTGAGAATCGTTTTCCTTGGATGGTGATGGCAAACACGAGGTGACATAGCTTTAAGTTGAGGGGTGATAGATATAGGACAGATATCAGAGCTAGTTTCTTTACTTAGAGAGTAGTAGGAGTCGTTTACAGGCCGTTTAACAGTAACCATAATGTTGGTAGATGCATACAAGAAGCACTATTGGGTGCTTCTGATAAAGGGATGGCTGTAATCACGAGTGATTTTAACCTACAGATCAATTGGAAAAGTCAGATTGGCAATAGCAGCCTGGATGATGAGTTCATCGAATGCTTTCGCGAGATTTTCTTCGAGCGGCACCTTTTGGAACCAACCAGAAATCAGGTTGCATGATACTTAGAATTGGATACTGTGCAGGATTTATTAATGTCCTCAGAGTAAAGGCACCTCTTGGTCGCAGCGACCACAATATTACTGAATTGCACATCCAGTTTAAAAGAGAGAAGAGTGAGACAAAGACTAGTAATTTAAACTTAAATAAGGGCAACTATGCGAGCATGAAAGCGGAGCTAGCTGAAGTGAACTGGTTTACTAGGCTTGTCGATCGGTCAAAAGAGAAGCACTGGAAAACATTTAAGGGGTTATTACAGTATACTCAGGATAAGAATGTTCCTACTATAAAGAGCAATTGTCAGGGGACGGATCACCATCCGTTGTTAACTTAAACTGAAGGAAAATTCACCTAACTACTCAAAGCTGAGTGGCAGGTCAAATGATTGGTCAGAATATAAAGAACAGCGGAGAATGACTAAAGGCAAATCGGGAGAAAAAAAAACTATTGTATGACGGGAAGCTAGCTAGAAATGTAGAAACGGACAGCAAGAGCTTCATGAGGTGGAAGGAAGAGCGGAACTTGGTGAAATTGCAATCACCAGGGAGGTGGCACTGAGCTAACGAATGGAGCTGCGGGCTGACAGGTCCCGAGGCCTGATGGTCTTCATCACAGGGTCTTAAAAGAGCTGGCTAGTGAGGTAGTCGATGCATTGGTATTATGTTTTCAAAATTCACTAGATTCTGGAAAGGTTCCATCAGCATGGAAAGTAACAAAGGCCAGTTAGATTCACATCAGTCGTGGGGTAGGTGTCCGAATCGATCATTATGGAGGTATAGCTGGGTAATTAGAAATACTCAAGGTAATCTGGAATAGTCAGCATGCTTTTGTGAATGGAAAGTCATGTTCAACCATTTTGTTGGAGCTCTTTGAAGGAGTAACGTGCTGTGGATTAAGGGGAGCCCACTGACGTACTGCACTTGGATTTTCAGGAGGCATTTGAAAAGTTGCCACATAAAACGGTATTGCCCAATGTAACAGCTCATGTTTCGGGAGTAACATAGTAGCATGGATAGAAGATTTGCATTGCTGGCAGAAAGCAAAGAATATGTATAAATTGATCCTTTTCTGATTGGCTGGTTGTGAGGTGGAGTCCTGCAGAAGTCTGTGCTGGGGCTTCATATATTTACAATTTTTATCAATTACTTTGGTGAGGGGAGCAATGTTATGGCAGCTAAATTTTAAGATGGCACAAAGATAGGTAGGAACGTATGTTTTCAAGGAAGCATAAGGAGGCTGCAGAACGATATAGATAGGTTGAGTGGGCAAACATCTGGCAGATGGATAAAAAATGTGGGAAAATGTGAAGTTGCTTACTTTGGCAGGAAACAAAACAGAGTATTCCTTAAATTGAGAACAGCTGCAGAATTCCGTGGTTCGGGGGGATCGAGGTGTTCTAGTACCGAGTCACAAAAGGTTTGTATGCAGGTACAGCAAGAAATAAAGAAGGCTAATGGAACTCTATATGTTATTACGAGAGGAATTGATAGTAAAAGTAAGGGTCTGTTGTTCCAGTTATGGAGGGCAGTGGTGAGACCACATCTCGAATATTGACTGCTGATTTGGGCTCCTTAGTTAAGGAAGGATGGAAATGCTATGGATAAGGTTCAGAAGAGATTTACTAGAATGATACCTGCAATGAGCGAGTTGTCTTATGAGGATGGGTTGACAGACTGGGCTTGCTTTCACTGGAGTTTAGAAGAGAGTGTTTAAAAAGATGTGGGTGAGTCCAGAACTAGGAGACACTGTTGTAAAATTAGTAAACGCCGTTTTAGGGCAGAGATGAGGATATTTTTTTTCTCTCTGTGGCTTGGAACTCTCTACCTCAGAAGGTGGTGGAGGTCGAGGCATTGAATAGTTTTTTAAGGCTGAGGTAGATAATTCTTGTTAGGCAAGGGAATCAAAGGTTATTGGGGGTAGAAGAGAGTGTGGAATTCGAGACATAAGTGGATCAGCCATGATTTTATTGAATGGATGAACAGGCTAGATGGGCCTAATGGCCTACTTCTGCTCCTAATTGGTATGTTCCTACTTTCGTACCCTGTCACATTAAACAATATATAACGTGATCTCTGGTTGGTTCCAGAGCATGCTACTCTAAAAATGTTCTCGAAAGCATTCTATGAACCTTTCTTCCAGGCAACTATTGCCAATCTGATCTCTCCAGTTTTTCTGTAGATTATAGCACCCATGTTATTGCCATACCTTTATCACAAGCACAAAATATTTCTTCTTGTATATTTCATCCTACATTGGGGTTACCGTTCGGTGGCCTGTGGACTACTGCCACTAGTGAACCTCTGTTGCACTCCCTACAAGGCAAGCATATCCTTCCTTAGCTTACGAGACCAAAACGTTACAAAATACTCCAAAGCTCCATAGGATTCCAGCAACAATTCTTTATTCCTGTACTCAGAACCCCTTATGGCGAAGGCCAACATACGCATTTCCTTTCCGAATTGCTTGCTGCACTGTATGCTAGCTTTTAGTGACTCATGAACAAGGACAGCTAGTTACATTTGGAGATCCATGCATGAGTAGAACTAGGAAGGAGATACTGCTTAGACAGCATAAGCAGCTGGAGGCTTTTTTTCAGTGGGAGGGAGAAAAGCAGAACCTCAAAGGTAACAATCTCTGGATTAGTACCTGAGCCATAAACAAATTGGAGTTGGGCAAATAAGATGTGACTAAGATGCGTGGCTCAATGATAGATGTGGAAAGGAAGGGTTTCAGTTCATGGGGCACTGGCACCAGTACTGGGAAATGTGCGATCTGTACCGTTGGAACGGTCCTCACCTGAACTGCACAGAGACCAGTATTCTGGCGAGTAGTATAACTAGGGTGGTAAAGAGGCTTTTAAACGAAATAGTGTGGGAAAGGGATCAAGGGATGGACAATTAAATTTAGAGAGAGAATAAAAGACTGGAGATCAAGGTAACAATGAAGGAATTGATAATCTTAGTGCGGCATGAAGGGACTGGGCGTAAAATTTAAGAGTACACCAGCATCTAAGGCTAGATGTTATGAAACTAATAAAAAGACAGAATTGAAGGCGTTCTATCTGAATGCACACAGCATTCGCAACAAAGTAGATGAATTGACAACACAAATAGAAGGAAACAGCTATGCTCTACTTACCATTACAGAGTCATGGCTGTAGGGTTACAGAGGCTGGAAACATAATGCCCAAGGGTATTCGACATTTAGGAAGGAGAGGCAAAAAAGAAAATGAGATGAAATAGCGCTGTTAATAAAAAATGAGATCAGCACATTCGTGAAAGAAGACTGTAGATCGGAATATCAAGATGTCCAATCAGTTTGCGTGGAGTGAAGAAACAGCAGGGGGCAGGAAACATTGGTAGGAATTGTTTACAGGCCATCAAGCAGTAGTGGTAATGTACGGCACTATAAATCAGGAAACTAGATTTGCATGTAACAAGGGTAATATATTAATCATGGGAAATTTCAATCAACATATAGACTGGGTGAACCTAACTAACACCAATTGTTTGGAGGATGCATTCCTGAAGTGTATACAAAGCGGTTTTCTAGAACAGTATGTTGAGGAACCGACTAGAGAACGGGCTACTTTCGATTTAATATTGTGCAATGGGAAGGGGCTAATTAATAATCTTGTTGCAAAGGAGTCTCTTGGGAAAAGTGAGCATAATGTGATAATATTTTACATGAAGTTTGAAAGTTTAAGTCAATCTGAAACGAGTGTTTTATATCTAAACAAAGGTAACAACAAAGGTATGAGGGGGAAATTGGTTATGGTAGATTTGGAAACTACATTAAATGTATGATGTTAAACAAGCAATGGCTAGCACTTAAAGAATTAATACATCGTTCACAACAAATTTACATTGCTTTGAGGCTCCCAGCTGGAAAAGTGATCCAACCATGGTTAGCAAGCGAAGTTAAATATTGTATTAGATTATCCGAAGATGCTTATAAAGTTGTCAAATTAAACAGTAAGCTTGAGGATTGGTCGCATTTCAGAAGTCAGCAAAGGAGGACCAAGCAACTGATGAAGAAGAAGAAAATAGAATATGAAAGCAAAAGAGCGAGAGACATAGAGACAGATTGTAAACGCTTCTTTAGATATGTCAATGTTTCGCAAAGGCAAAAGTGGGACCACTACAGGCAATGACAGGGGAATTCACAATAAAACAGAAAGTGATGTAAATACTCAGCGGATATGGCAGCATCTGTGGAGAGAGAAACAGAGTTAGCATTCCAGGTCTGCAACCTTGCATCCGAGAGAGAGATCGAGTCCAAATGATACAGTTGAACCCTGCTGCGACGTTATGTATCATTATGCAATGTACTGGCCAACAACAAAGAAGCAGGAGCTCTAAATGGCACATTATGAATAGGTTTCCTTGGCAGAGGGTGAAGATAATGAAACTGAATTAATTCTACTGTCCGCAGAAATTTTTGTCCGGTAATAAATGTATTAGTCACAGAGTCTTTTGATGATGCAGTGCTGGATAGTGCTTGCACATCAGACAGTATGTAGAATACTTCAGTTAAAATTTTAAATTGATTCACTAAGCTTTGAGGAGAGCCACATGTTTCAGGACTATAAAAGTACTGCTTGCTTTAAGTTTGATGATGACAACACATTGAGATAACTAAAGGAAGTTATAATTATCTGTAACATAGCTGTATTAAGTAGTTTGACAAGTACTGATGTAGTCTGCAGTAAAATACCGATCTATTGGGTAAACCGATGCAAATGCCGAACAAGGAACTTGACGTGGAGCATCATAAGGCTCAAAAAAATCGTCGATGTGCAGTTTACCGAATCAGGAAACTAATGTATCCCCTTAACAAAACTTAATGCTTCTCATCATTAGTGGCATCAGATGAAAGAAAAACAGAGAAAAAAACAATTTGTCTTAAAGTTAAAGACACAATTTTCTCACCCTACTTGTCAAGGGTTAAAAATTCTGTTAAATGATGCAGCTGCGGTTGCTGAGTATACAAGGCTAATGGAAGAAATTAAAGAGAAGTTTTGAAATCTGTTAAAAAAAAAGAATATTGGAGCATTGTACCACTTCCGGCAAGAATTCGATTGGCACGTTGCTTTAACGAGGTAGTTGTCATGGATATTAATGTATGGGACAAAGATAGAAATGTTTCATTCTACATGCTGCAGATCTGGCGAGCAGATATAATCTTGCTATCGTAATGCTTGGCAAGGGCAACAGGTTAATTATAGACAAAATCGTGGATAAATTGATCGGGACTGGACGCGGGACAGCAGCAAAGTGTTATCTGATTATGGAAGGAAATTTGTCAATGATGAGCTGAAAGATATGTGTGAAAATATGAACAACATGGTCATGCATACTGCAGCTGAAAGTCATTCCAGCAATGGACTCTGTGAAAGGATTCATGGGGTGATTGATGAAAGTCTGCACAGTATTTCAGATGATCAGTCAAAATGCAAGTTGACAACTGCCCTGGCATGGGCGGTTCATGCAAACAATTTACTCTGGATAGTTGGAGGGTATAATGCCTATCTATTAATGTATGGGAAAAATCCCAAATTCCCTTCTGTGTTGTGCAATAATCTTCCTGCACTGGAAGGTACTGCAATTAGTACCATTTCTTTCTGCACTTTTGAATGCTTTTCATACAGACAGATGGGCTTTGAGAACAGCGGAGGTCTCAAAGAAAATTCAATGAGATTTGTGGCATCATGTCAGAACATCTGAGACAGAACGACAGAATATGATTCAGATGATTTGCTGTATTATGAAGGAGAGCGTCATAGGGAATGGAAAGGCTCTGGTAAGGTAATGGTAAGACAGTACTTATGAACAATGCAATCACACTTTAAGCTTCATTCATTAATTATTAATTAGAATTGATTGAAACATGTTGGACTCTGAGCAGCCAATAGAAGTAAATGAAACAACTTAAATGCTCCTGTGCTGTGTGATGAAGGTCCTGAGGAACAAAATACGGTAGATCAAGAGCTGGATAACGGTGATGTGAGTGAATTTGACTCACATGATGAACATGCTGCAGCTGTACAAAACTCTGGTGAGACCGCACCTGGAGTATTGTGTGCAGTTCTGGTCAGCGCATTATAGGAAGGATGTGGAAGCTTTGGAAAGGGTGCAGAGGAGATTTACTAGGATGTTGCCTGGTATGGAGGGAAGGTCTTACGAGGAAAGGCTGATGGACTTGAAGTTGTTTTCGTTGGAGAGAAGGAGGAGGAGAGGTGATTTGATAGAGACATAAAAGATAATCAGAGGGTTAGATAGGGTGGATAGTGAGAGTCTTTTTCCTCGGATGGTGATGGCAAACACAAGGGGACATAGCTTGAAGTTGAGGGGTGATAGATATAGGACAGATGTCAGAGGTAGTTTCTTTACTCAGAGAGTAGTAGAGGCGTGGAACGCCCTGCCTGCAACAGTCGTCGACTCGCCAACTTTAAGGGCATTTAAGTGGTCATTGGATAGACATATGGATGAAAATGGAATAGTGTACGTCAGATGGTTTCACAGGTCGGCGCAACATCGAGGGCCGAAGGGCCTGTACTGCGCTGTAATGTTCTAATTCTAATGATAATTCTGTCATATTCAAAGGACAATTTCCCCGAGTGGGTACTTGGGTGACAAAAACTTCCAGTGGGGTCTACCAAATGCAGTGATATGACAATTCTGGAATGTGCAGGAAAAGCTATTGACAATTTTAAATATTGGTTGAATTTTCAGGATGATGGTCAAGAAGTGAGGTCTGTGGACTGTTACAATTTAGTGACAGAGTGAAGAGTAAGAAAGTGCAGTGCAAGTACTGATACTGGGTCTGGAAGTGGCTGTTCCGACTGAAAGCCATCATGAAAAACAGCCTTCAATAGTGCAGGAGGGAGATCTCACAATCAAGGTCCCGACAGACAAAAATGTGCAAGTAGAGGCTGTAGCTTGAATAGATTACACAATGAATTAAAGATCACAGAACAGACGGGGAATAGAACAAAAATCTGGAGTCATATGAACATATGAATTAGGAGCAGTGGTAGGCCATTCTGCCCACTAGTTTGCTCCGGCATTCAAAAAGATCATGGTTGATCTGTTTGTGTCTGGAATGCCATACTTCCATCTACCCCGATCCTCATGATCGCGGGGGATAAAGTTGTAAGCGAGGCAGAACATAACGAAAAGGTCCTTGCAGATGTAACTTATGAGGCTTAAGCGAGACTCGTTGCTCGGTGTTTGAACGAGTGACTAGGTGATTCAGATGTAAGAGTCCGCTCTCCCATAGTTGGGGAAGTAATCTTGAAAATTGCTTTCGCTCTTTGGCCGCATATGAGTGGGAGGGTCGACCGATTGACATAACAATCTGATTCCTGACAGTGCAGCGCCCGCTGACGTAATCAGTGTGCGCCAAGGTGCGCACATGCGCAGCTGCATGTTGCCAGGACTAAGTTGCGCATGCGTGGGATTACGCCATTGTGTATCTGCGCTTGGTCCAACTGCGCGCATTCGCGGTAAAGCGTCATCGGGTAGCCAGCCACTCCCCACCCCAGTCCCCCCAAAACTGGGCTGGAGGAAGCTGCTGAGTGGGTGACGTTGAGGCTGGCGCTCGATTCCCGTCACCCGCTCCCTCCCCACTCGCCTTTGGTACCCCCCTCAGCTGCTCGCTCCAGACCTCGCTGCTCCCCCCACCCTCCAGGCCCACTTCATTAGCCGATTGTTTCCCCTCACGCCACCACGCATGCCAGCTGCTATCTCCCTCTTCCCCCACCCTCACCCCGCTGCTCCTAGTTATAGGCTACGCCGCTTCCCTCGTCTGGGCCACTCACTCCTACATCACCCTTTGCAGATCGCCTTGCTTCTTTGTGCGGCGCATGGTGACTGATCCAACATGGGGGCAAGTGGCCGAGAGGATTGAAATGGCACTGGATAGAGCTAGCAGCTGGAGGTTCCGGGGGATGCGGGGAGCGAGTGATCACAGAGGACGATTGGGCGAGCGGGGAACAACTAGGCCGCGAAGTGGGGGGGATGGGAGCAGTGAAGTCGAGAGCGAGCAGCAGAGGTGGGGGGTGGGGCGGGCGGGAGCGGAATGCAGCCGTAATGGAGAAGGGGTGGTAAACGAGTTGCCAAGGGAGTAGAGCAGCCAGTGGCATAGGAGCTAATAACTGCGTTCGGGTGAAATTAGTCCTTATCAGTCATATAAATGAATCACAATAACGAATTGGCAGCAGATTTGAAACTATGCCCGATTTTAATTTCCTTCCATTACGGTTTGAATTCACAATCTTCCAATGGAAAATCAATCATAAAATTCCTGTTGTATTTCATAGGATGACTGGAATATTAAATGGATCTGATGAGTACAGTTGGTATCCTGTAACTATATTATTGGGCTTCCTTCAATCTTAATATAACGTTAGTTTGCTAGATCTATCTAGCATTTCCTGTGATAAATTTAGGAGCATCAACTTTAATCCTGGCAGCTGTCTGAACGACTCCAACAGCAACTTTTCAGTTTAAGAGCCTGCATTTGCAAGTACTGCGCCACTTTGTGATTACATTGTCAGCAAATGCTGCCTTGACATAAAAGCTGCATTCCTGCAGGGTGATTCTTTATGAAGAGAAGTGCTTCTGAAACCGCCCAAAAAGGAAGTACATACAGATGGAAATCTATGAAAACTAAACAAATGCGTCAATAGCCTGCCTGAATGACCTTCCAGCGTGTGACATGTTTTGGTGAGATAGATTTTGCTGAAAATCGGTTGCATTCAACTGAAAGTGAACTCCATAATATTTTATTGGTATCATGAAGGGAAGCTTGCAGCCACCTTCGTGATGCATGTTCATGCTTTCTGTGGACAGCAGAACAGAATTTGAGAAATGTTTTTATTAATAAGTTAGAGTTGAATTTAAAAATGGGAGTCAGGCTTCTGGGGAGTTTAAATATATTGGGTTAGATATTAAGAAGATTAGGTGGGAAAAACTTTTAAATTAACAATCCTACTTAGTGGGTATTAGTCCCACTAAAAAGATGGTAATGCCCTTGACCATCAAGGGGAAATGGTCAGATTCTCTCTTGTTGGAGATTGTCATTGCCTGGCACTTGGATGTTGTGAATGTTGCTTGCTGCTTATCAGCGCAAACTGTTGTTTAGGAGTTAAATAGTATGATTAAACATTGTAATGCTGAGAATGCTTTAAGGGCAAATAAAACTCTTTAAATAAAACTGGATACGTGACCCAACGAACATGAGGATTGTCATTTTTAGTAATGTATCAGAAGTTAATCTCACTATGGGTATTCTAATGCACTTAGTTTCATAATGTTTCTTCTGAGCGAGAATGGGAAATGTTGCCCTTCAGCTTATAAAGCTAAGGAAATAAAAGAAAAGTGTTGTTAAACGAACTTGCACTACAGAATCACTGGCTCATGTGGAGGCCGTGGATATGGGATTCTATGTGTCAAATATTTTAAGTAAGCTTCTGTATAGTGGGTGCACTGCAGGTAGTATACCCACAAATAGATGATTATTAATTGTGGGATAATATACAGTGTAAAAAAATTGTCAGTGGGAAAAGGTTACGGATTGACCTTGCTGGCTTGAAACAAATGCTGTAGAGAAAGGAAATTTCTAAATATAAACTGGTTGTTCCACGTCTGATTGTTTTACAAAAACATAAAAATAATGTACGAATTAATTATCAACCGCCCAAGGGAAAGAGAATCTTACACTCGAATGCTTTGACACAATATGAGGTATTTAATATAATTTGTTTTGAAATTTTTGGTTGCACAGCTTAACTCAAATTTTTATCTAAAGAGAGAAGGAAATCTGGTAATTAAATCTTGACTGTATTTACCAATAGGCCGGTGGTGGGTATTAACTTGGGATTCGCTGATGCCCCAAAAATCGATGCAGATTGAAACTGTGGTTGTTAGGTTAGGAGATGCTTCCTTGTCATCTTCAACTATGTCAATAAATGATAATAACAGTGTGTATAGATTGGTGCATGTCATATCCCTCACCAATCGGCTTTGTGCAATATAGCATGTCTGCCTTCAGAGAATAGAATTGAACTGGATGCTGTAAGTACAATGCTCTCTAACCCTCTTGTGTGCGGCAGCTCTCACACTCTGCACTGAGGCTTGTATTACAATGTACACAGTGACCGTTATTGTCCTCAGTATACCAAGAATTGTATCCCAATCCATCCAAGACTGGTACCCAAATCCACACGGAGACGCATTTCCCAATCCACACCGAGGTCTGTATGTCAATCTACATGAAACTCCTATCTCAATCCTCACTGAGACTTTTGTCCAATTCCTCAGAGACATGTATTCAATTCCACACATATACATGTCTCACAATGGCCAATGAGTATTGCATCACAATCAGCACATCAGGAAAATATGTACAGCATAGGTGATCGAACAAATAGGAAAATGTTGCTTCATGCAAACCCTGTGTCTTTGCTTGTCTCTGTCTCTGTCGCTCTCTCTGTCTCTCTGGTTCTCTCTCTCTCTAGTTCTCTCTCTCCCTCTCTGGTTCTTTCTCTTTCTGTCTTTCTGTGGTTCTTTCTGTCTCTCTCTGGCTCTCTGTCTCTCACTCTCTCTGATGATTTCTCTCTCCTTCAGTTAGCACGTTTACAAATACCTACGCCTTCATACAGTTTGGGAGTTTTTTTCTGTGCTCCCTGGAATGGACTAATCATGGACTGCCACCAGCGCAGAGCAAAGCCATCAGTCGCTACCTCAGGTATTCTAAGCAAATACGCTTTCCTCCCTGTCAGTCTACAGTAATCCAGCTGTGGACACTCAACTCCCTCCAAGTCTCGACTAATCCAAGTGTAAACACTCAGCGCCATCTCAGTCTCAGGTAATCCAGCTGAGAACACACAGCTCCCTCTCAGTCTCAGGTAGTCCAGCTGTGAATACTCAGCTCCCTCTCAGTCTCATCTATTTCAGGAGTGAGCACTCAGAATCCTCCCACAAACATCCCCATCTCTCAGATGGTTGGGCTATGCGCAAACCTCTTTCGGATGGTTGTGTTGTGGGGGATTCCCTCTCCAGGATGGTTGGATTTTGGAGATCTACCGTCTTGGATGGTTGGTGTATAGGCGATTCCGTCTCCAGGATTGTTGGGGTATGGGGTTCTCCTCTTTCGGATCGTTTGTGCATTGGGGATTCCTTCCTTCAGCTGTTTGGAGTATTTTGGATCCTCTCACACGGATGGTTGGAGTATGGGGGGGAGTCCCTTCTCTCAGATGGTTGGTGTTTTGTGGATCCACACTCGGATGGTTGGACTATTGGGATCCCCCCTCGGATTGTTGGAGCATGGAGGATCCCGTCTCTATGATCAGTGGGGAATGGGGGATCCCCTCTCTCGGATGGTTTGGGTAAGGTAGATCCCCTCTCCCAGATTTTCGGTGTATTGGGTATTCGCCCTCTCGGATAGTTGCGGTATGGGGGATGTCTTCTCAATTTTTTGTAGTTCTCCTCTTTCTCCTTGCGCCTTAGATTCTGCTGACTCACAGCGATTGGCTGACATGAAGTCGAGTTGTCTCTCGCCATCACTGTAATCACAGTGTATCCTGTTCTCACTCTGTGCCACTATTCCTGTGCTGAAGGTTCAGTAACTGACCTTCGTGCTGCAGGTTATCAACCAATCGTTCCTGTATGGGGGAGACGCCAGCTTAATCACCATCGTGTCAGTCAGCCCGCAACAACCAGTGAGCGGATTTCTTGTAAGTTGGAAAATCTTCCCATCTTTCTCTCTGGGTTTCTAAATCTAGAAGTCCATTCAGACTCCGGTTACACTGTTGGATCTGGGATTCTGAGACAAGGAGACCATATGAACTTCAGTTGCAGTTTTAGATCTGGGCTTCTTAAACCAGGAGTCCATTCAGAATCCAGTTATACTGTTTGATCTGGGATTCTGAGAGCAGGAGTCCATTCGGACTCCAGCTATAGTTTAGAGATACAGCACTGAAACAGGCCCTTCGGCCCACCGAGTCTGTGCTGTCCATCAAGCACCCATTTATACTAATCCTACACTAATCCCATATTCCTACCACATCCCCACCTGCACCTATATTTCCCTACAACTTACCTACACTAGGGGCAATTTATAATGGCCAATTTACCTCTCAACGTGCAAGTCTTTTGGCTTGTGGGAGGAAACCGCAGCACCTGGAGAAAACCCACACAGACACAGGGAGAACTTGCAAACTCCACACAGGCAGTACCCAGATTTGAACCCAGGTCACCGGAGCTGTGAGGCTGCGGTGCTAACCACTGCGCCACTGTGCTGCCCTGTTGGAGCTGGGATTCTGAGACCAGGAGTCCATTCAAACTCCAGTTACACGGTTTGATCAGGGATGTTTGGACCAGGAGTCCATTCAGACTCTGGTTACACTGTTAGATCTGTGATTCCGAGAGCAGGAGTCCATTCAGACTCCAGTTACACTGCTGGAGCTGCGGTTCTGAGACCAATAGTCCATTTACACACCTGGTACAATGCTTAATATGTGGTTCTGAGACCAGGAGTCCATTTGGACACTGGTTGCCCTGATGGATCTGGGAATCGTAGATCATGAGTCCATTCAGACTTCAGTCACACTGATATAGCTGGGATTTTGAAACCAGGTGACCCTTGGGACTCTATTTACATTGTTAGATCTGAAATTGAGACCAGGAGTCCATTCAGACGCCATGTACATCATTAGTTCTGAAATGCTGAGACCAGGAGTTCATTCCGTCTCTAATTACATTGCTTGGTCTGGGATTATTAGACCCAGAGACCATTTAGTTTCCGGCTACAGTGCTCGGTCTGAGATTCCTAGACACGGTGTTCACTCAAATTTGGGTTACACTGTTTGATTTGGAGTGTTAGGACCTGTAGCCCGTTCAGAATCTGGTTAAAGTGTTATATCTGGGCTTCTGATACAAGCAATTCTTTCAGACTCTGGTTACACTGTTCGATCCCGCATTTTGAGACCAGAAGTCCATTTAGACTCCAGTTGCACAGTTTGATCTGGAGTTTTAGAACCGAAACCCATTCAAAGTCTGGTGACAGTGTTTGATCTTGGATTCCGAAATCAGGAGTCCATTCAGACTACAGTTACACTGCTAGATCTGGTATTCTGAGTCCAAGAGTCCATTCAGACTCCCGTTTCACTTTTCAGTCTGGGATTTTGAGACTAGCAGTCCCACATACTCTATCGTAGATATGATGTTTCCACTGGTCAGTGACATTAAAATTAGGGGGCCATCAATATAAGATAGTCATTAATAAACCCAATAGTAAATTCAAGAGGAAATTCGTTGCCCAAAGAGTGGTGGAACTCGCTACCACAAGGAGTGGTTGAGGTGAATGGTGTTTAAGGGGAAGCTGGATAAATACATGAGGAAGAAAAAAATAGAAGGATATGTTAATGGGGTGACATAAAGAGGAGAGGATGGAGGCACGTGTGGAACACAAATGTTAAAATGGACCTGTAGGACCGAATGGCCTATTTGTGTGCTGCTCCTACGATGAAATTCTCTGAAACTCCCCCGTCCATCTCTGTTTGTCCCATGCAGGTTCCCTCCCTGTCACTTTGGTAAAGTCTATGGACTGGACATGGCTGTCTCGGGAGTTGTCTCTCTGCTCCAGTACCCTTGCTTCGCTGTGGTCCATGGGCCCCTGAAAGACGACCCACTGTATGTGAGTATTAACATGTATTGGGAGGTCAGCGTCTCCCTTTGATCTATGCTAGAGAGTCCAGGATCCAGTGAGAGGCACTGGGTGAGGGAAACTACGCTATATAGTAAGAGAGAGCGTAAGCAGGAGATTTGGATGCGATGGTCAGAGTCTGGCATTGGGTGAGGGATACGATGATCAAAAAAAAGATGTAGAGAATGTGGGAAATCTTGATGATGCGATCAGGGTCTGGAGTTAAGTTGTAAGATCTCACCCATGTCTGGGGCTGGATAAAAGGCTAGTTAGACCCCAGCTGGAGTATTGTGTCCCTTTCTGGACACCAGACTTGACGAAGGACATGGCAGCTTGGGTGAATGTACAGAAGAGATTTACTGGAATGATTCCAGCAACGAGGGATTAGCTATGTGGCAAAACTGGAGAAGTTGGGATTGTTCTCCTTCGCGCAGTGATGGTGAAGGGGAAATTTGATAGAGGTATTCAAAACTTTGAAGGATTTAGATAGAGAAACTAAAAAGAAAGTGCATCTATTGGCACAAGGGTCAAAACCCACAGGGGAAACAATTAGGATGATTGCCAAATGAACTAGAGGTGACGTGAGGAAAAATGTTTTTCATGCAACGAGTGGTTAGGATTTGAAATGCACCGCCTGATAGGGTGATGGATACAGATTCAATAGTAGCCTTTAAATGGGAGTTGAATAAATAATTGAAGAAGAAACCATTGGAGCAATATGGGGGAAGAGCAAGGGGCTGGAACAAATTGCAAAGATCTTTGAAAGAAACAGTAGGGCCACAATGAGCTGAATAGCCTGCGTCTGTGCTGTGCTATTCTATGATACTATGAGGAAGTTTCTACATTGCCTTTATCTGAAAAAAATAGCTATCTTTTAGCCTTTTTTGGGGACATTGTTGGCGCTGCTGAACATCGGATTCATCGTCCTGGTCGCCCTGTCGTATGCCCATCCCATAAACGTCTACCTGCACTGGCAACGGGAAACCCGGCCTAGAGGCACGGTGAAGACCTCACGAGTCGAAATGAAGGGTCTAAGGAAGCAGGACGGTTGACTGGCGAGAGCTATCTCAGCTGAACACTTAGATGGTGTGGAGTGTGGGGGTGCCGGTGGGGGTGTGCAAGGTGGAGGTGTAGAGTGTGGGGCTGAGCAGGGTAGGGTTTGAAATGGGTTTGAAGTGTGCTGGTGAGAGAATGTGGGGTGTGAATGAGCTGTTGTTTCTCAGGTTACCTGGTGTAGTGTATTGTTTATTTGTTGTTCATTTGATCGGTCGTGTATTGTGCTTTTGAGGCCACTATACATGCTTGATGTAGCCTGTGCAGTGTGAAACTAGAGGGAGATGATAATAAAGGTTCATCGTAAAACAGCAATCCAGAAGGTTGTGCTGTGGTTTATTACAGTAATTTGAAATAGCAGGTCCACAATGTGAAATCTTAATTGATTGCAAGGATGGGATCAGCATTTACTTGACAGCCAAGTATAATTCGCTTTGCTTCCAATCGTGAACTCCAGGTAATTAAGGAAGCTCTCAGAGCTGCTGGAGTTAGCAAGATCGTTATCTCTTTCTGAGTTCAGAGCTGCTGAAGTTGATGCTGCCAACAGCAACTGCCACACTTCAAGCTCTACTCCTGTGAGCAGTGTTGACACTCCATGTGCGAGGCAACCACCTTCAAAAAGATAACAGCAATCTCACAAACAGGATCATGATTGTCCAAGTAATGCTTCCACAGTGGAGATACTTATCCACACCAGATGCTGTGTCCTGCTGCTGCAAGCAATATAAGGCTTTTGATAATCTCAACCATTTTGGTCTCATTTGCTGCACATCAGCAAAATCAAATGTTAAGAGCAACACCAGCAAACGAGTGCTGAATTTGTATACCACACAAGAAGGACGAGAGAATCTAGCCAATGTCTAGATAGATGACCCTGAATGTACTTTTATACTGTATTCTGGACACATCAACTAACCACGTGTGACAGGGACCATTGGCTTCTCGAAAGTAAATGCCCTCATAGATACAGGACCATCTGTCGACATCATTGGCGATAAAACATTGAAGAAATCTCATCCATAATTTGCAAACTGGGGAATGCAAAAATCTTCCCCTTCTACAGTAACAAACTACTGAAAGTTCTTGGGACTTTTGAAATGCCAGCCACATATCTGGAGAAAGTGACATGCTCATCGCTTTCCACACAGCAACAGTTCTGTTCCTGATTACAGACATATATGCAGTTCCTACTCGTATCAACAACGGTCTTGAACTGCATGCTGACCACTTCGCAGGTATTGGCAAACTGATGTGTGCTATGTACAAGCTGCATGGAGATCCCCAGGTGCATCCAACATAGACGCATACTGTTTCATGTTGGAAAGCAGCCACAGAAGGAGTTGCAGTGCTTGTTAGACCTCGACCTCATTGAGAATGTTGAATGAGAACGGTTGAACCACCACCCGCACCCGCCCCACCAGCCATTGCGTCCCACCCTATGCAAGTTGCCAAAAACCCAGGAGTGAGTACAAGATCAGAATCTGTGTCGATATCTGGTCACCAAACCAAGCAATACAAAGATAAAGGCATTTGACATCATCTACTGGCAATATCATGGAGAAAGTGAATAGCTACAAATGTTTTGCTGAACTGGAACTCAATGCAGGATTCCATCAAACTGAGGTGTCTTACCGTGTTTCCAACTCACATCGGTCTCTTTCAATACAAGGGACTCAACCTTGGAGCCAACCCAACAGCTGAAGTATTTTGGCACATGATTCACTCTGAACTGCAAGGCTTTGAAGATACGCTGAACATCAGCGATGAAATTCTCATCTGCAGTCACACTGAAAGCAAACTCGAGCAACGTCCATTTGCATGCCTACAAGGTCTCAGAAAATGTAACAATACTCTCAACAAAGCCAATGGAAGCAGAAGCAAATTCTTCAGTCATGCATTCAGCGGTGAGGAACATCAGCAGATCCACAGAAACTCGAAGCCATTGCAAACACTGCAGATTCTACAAACGCACAAGAAATCTGGTGTCTGCTGAGCTCGTCACATACTGTAGCCATTTCATTCCTGATCTCGCTATACTGTCTGACCACCTATGTGATCAAATAAAAGAGACCAGATCTCTCAAACAGGCTGTACACCAGATCAAACAAAAGTTGTCAGGAATCTGCTCAAATGCCTACTTCAACCCTGAGAAAACCACCCGGCTAGTCATGGATGTGAGCTTGGTTGGCTTAGGTGCAGTTCTCGTGTGGAAAGACAAAGTAGGTCACCCATCAATTATTGTGATAGCAAGCAGATCATTAACACCCATCGGCAATGATATTCACAAACAGAAAGAGAAGCAGTGTCAATCACATGGAGCATCCTACACTTGCATTTCTACTTGGATGGAAGTGAGATTCAAGTGACAACCGGTCATAGGCCACCAGTGAGCCTGTTCAACAATCCACATAGCAAGCCATCTACTTTATTAAAGCGCTGAATACTCAAATCACGAAAATATTAGCTCTTTGTGAAAAATCAGCCAAGCAAGTTTAATGCAGTAGATATCATATCGCACCATCCTTTAAATTCGGTAGTGGAGTAGAGTTGGATCTGCGAGGCAGCAGCTAAACAGCTTCAGGGGTTGGCGCATGCTGACTGAGTTTGAAAAATTTTTAACACTGACATCACAGGAAATATGTAATGTGATTGATTGGTGCAGAACTGCTGTTAGTGACTTTCTGTAAATAGCTAAGTTAGTACAATACTGTTAGGGTGTGCATGCTAATAACTAGAGATTAGAGGAAAAAAACTTCTAATTAAATGTTATGTAACTACCTTATTACTAATTAAGGCACACAAGCAGATTGGAAGTAAGAAGCTGGTGAGCCTACTGTTCTGCACTATTTTTAAGCAGTAACGTTTATTGTATTGCCAAGGTTTGAATTGGTGGAGCAAGGGCTGTTAAGGAGAGCCATTAACTAAAACATTAATTGAGTAAATATTTAGTTATTTAAAACATTATAAGAATGACAGGACAGATGATGTGTTGCAGCTGGGAGTTTGTGGACACCTGTGTAATCCATGGCAGTCACGTCTGCAGTAAGTGTCTGCAGTTCGAGGACCTTCAGCTCAGAGTGAATGAGCTGTAGGCCGAGCTGTAAACCTTGCGACACATCAGGGAGAGGGATTGTTACCAGGAGGTGGTCGCACCCCTAAAGAAAGGGTCTTCTGATTTGATCCATGGTCAGGGACAGGAGAGCGTGACAAAGAGTGAGGCAGGTTATGGGATACAGAAAGTAGAAGCAAAGGACCCTCAGCCTTTGCAATGGTCTAACAGGTGCGTGTTTTCTCAACCTGTATAGAGAAAAGCGGGGGGTGCAAGGTGGATGAGAGAATTGAGCATGGCGATGTGGTATAGGAAGCTATTCAAGCTGGGGGAGTGTCTAGGGATGGATGAAGTGGTAGCAGGGAATCGTATAGTGAGGGGGATATAGACAGCTCTCTGCAGCCGAGAGTGAGAGTCCAGATGGCTCTGTTGCCTGCCTGGTGCCAGGGTTCGGGACAACTTCACTGGGCTGGAAATAAACCTGCAATCGGAGGACGAGGATCCATTGGTAATGGTCCATGTAGGTACAAACGAAGAAGATAGAAGTGGGAAAGAAGTTGTGTTGAGGGAGTATTGGCAGCTGGGGTCTACATTACAAACAGAACCATAAAGGTGGCAAAATTATCTGAACCACCAGAAAATTAGAGTGGGGTAAATATGATTAGAAAGTTAAACGTGTGGCTCCAAGATTGGTGTGGGAGAAATGGTTTTTGATTCGTGGGGCACTGGCACCAGTAATGGCGAAAGTGGGAAGGTCTGCACCTGAACCATACTGGGAAAAATGTAGGGGTGGTCATATGATTAGGATGGCATAGAGGTCTTTGAACTTAATATTGGAGACGAGGACACATGATTGAGAATATGTGATAAATCAAGTGGGGAAGGCAAGGCAAGAGAGCAAGGTAGCAATAAGGGAAATGATGATCAAAGTGTGTCAGGATGGACAGAGTGTACAGTCCAAAGCGTGCACCTGTAGATAAGACTAGATATTACAAAAATAGTAAAAATATAAATCTAAAAGCTCTGTATCTGAATGCACATGGCATTTGTAACTAAGCAGGTGAGATGACAACGCAAATAGTAATAAACATGTACGATTTGATAGCCATTACAGAGATATGGATGCAAGATGACAAAGACTGAGACGTGAGTATTCAAAGCTGCATGAAATTTAGGAAAAAAGGGGAGCGAAGAAAAGGTGGAGGGGTATATTTGTTCGCCTAGCATGGCATTGGTACAATAGAGAGTGATGAACTTAGTTATGGTGATCATGATGTCGAACCAGTTTGAGTAGAGATGTGAAATACTAATGGTAATAAGTTGCTTGGTTTCTGTGGCTCCTAACAGTAATGACGCTGTAGAGCGGGGTATACAGGATGAAATAATGGGCCGTTGTGAGTAGGGTACACCGTTTATCGTGGATAGTTTTCATCAAAATACAGATTGGATGAATCAGACTGAGAAATATAACCTGGATGATGAGTTCATACAGTGTTTTCTGGACAGATTCCAGAGCCAACCAGAGAGCGGGCTATCCTATATCTGGTACTGTGCAAAGAGACAGGATTAATTAATGACCTGAGAATGAAGGTGCCCCGAGGTAGCAGTGATCATAATATGATCGTATTTAACATTCAGTTTGAAGGAGAGCAGTGCGAACCTAAGAATAGTATTTTAAGCTTAAATAAGTGCAATTATGATGGCATGAAGCGAGAGCTGGCTGAAGTAAACTGGCAAATTAGGTTAAGGGATAGTTCAGTAGAGATGCAGTAGTAGAAATTTAAGGATTTTTTTTAAAGCAGAGGTAGATTAATTCTTGAGAAATAAGGGGGTATAAGCGTATTTGGAGTAGGCTGGAAAGTGGAGTTGAGACCGCAATTAGATCAGCCATGATCTTATTAAATGGCAGAATGGCATGAACGGACAGAATGGCCTACTCTTGCTCCTAATTCGCATGTTTGTACGTATGTTAGCATCCTTTGCCGACAATCACTCCAAGCAGTCGCGAAGAACAGACTACCGAACACCATCTTAACTAAACGAGCGTAAACATGGTGCCAAATTCGCTAATATTAACTGACATTAAAGTGACAACAAAACAAGATGAAGCAGGCGGCTGTGTACGGAAGCTGCAAAATCACAAAGCTGGATAGACATGATTGAACGAGCATCTAAAATAAAATCACTCACATGCTGCAAAGTCTTCACAGTGTTCGAATTGAGCTCATCGTTCCAATCACATCTAGTCTCGTGTTGCATGGCAACTGAATTGTTATTCCACAGTTATTGAGATAATGTTTTGTAGAATAGTACAAGAGTCACCAGGGAATTGCAAAGAACAAGCAACTTTGTTCAGCAAAGTGTATATCTCCTGGGAGCACAAAATCAATCAGTGTTTGCCAAGCAACCATAATGTCAAATCTTCAGGAACCGCTCAACGTTTCTGAGTTTTGGGCAGGTTCATGGCCGAAAGTTTCCATAGATTTCATTGACTCGCCTACTGACGAGAACGTGCTTGCTGTCACTGATGTCTACAGCAGATTCCCAGTCATAGAAATAGTTGTGTGCACCTCAGCAAAAGGGGTCATCCGAAAGGTTGACCAGATTTCAACAATGATGTGTTCAGTAAAGTTTCGGAACTACCTGGGTAACAGTCACTGAAAAATCACATGCTTTAGGCCAAGAGCTCATGTAGAAGTTGAGAGATGCACACCTACCTTGAAAAAAGTGATCTGCACAGCTACTGTTGAGATCAATCGCGGTATCTGGATTTGTAACATTTTCTTCTCAATTACAGAATGATTCCTCACTCGGCCACTGGAAAGTCTCCAGCTATGCTCATCTCGCACACCATATGTGCACGCCTCTTCCTGAGCTACTCCACAATGCTAATGATCAACACTTCTGCGGAAGTGATCGAGCACAGAAAGATTGTATGAAAACAAATGCAGAGTGAAACATGAAATTCCGAACGACACCACTAAAACCAGGTGATAAAGTGGTGTTAAAATGTGATGGTTATGTTGGAAAGCAACAACCCTCTCTGTCATCCAGCCATTTCTTGTGACCAACACAAATGGATCACCAATCACTGCTCAGCGTGGTTTTATGATTCTGTGACAGAAAATAAGCTAACTCAAGATGTATACCCTCGTCCAGCTCTTGCTTCATCAGACTAAATATCTGAACCTTGTGCCTTTGTGCTTTCAGTTAAACGAACGAAATGGATATTGATAAGTGTCAATGAACATGCCCCATCTCTTCAGCATCACACTCTTGTCTCTTGTGTGGTGCCAGAAATATGTGGTCTGCAAATGTATGGCATCTGAAGGGTAGTCCTGGTCTTCAAGGATGAGCTGAAATAAAAGAATGAAAGAGGTCAAACATGGAAAATACATCAAGCGTAATGTGCCAAAGATACAACTTTCTAACAGCAACCTAACAAACCCTCATCATGTAGATAGCGAGCTTACTGCAGTTAATCTTGGGAGGCTGCTCCTGGAGCTGCAGTTCGGGCAGCATCTTCCCAGGGTTAGCTCTTGACTTTGGGATGTTCCGTGCTCCAATGCTGATCTCTGGAAATGTGCAGAATGTACCAGGTTTAATTGCAGTGCGAGGTACGCGAATGAAATGGTCAATTAAGCTGTCAGCCTCTCAAGGTAATTCAAACCAAGAAGGAAACTACTTACTAGTGGGGCATTGGAACCAGTTCTTGGGAAGGTGGGACCTGGACAAGCCACAGGGTCTACACCTGAACAGGATTGGGAAAAATATCCTTGCAGGTTGATTTGCTAGTGCTGTTGTGAATGGTTTAAATTAGCTTGGTAGGGGGATGGGAACCTGAGGATAGTTTCGGACGGACAATTTCTGGACAGGGAAGGGGAAGCAGGAAATTAGCAAGTGACTCTGAAAGACAGAAGCAGCAAAGGTTAAAAAGTGTGCAGCAAAGGAATTTGGCAGTGTTTCAAGATATTTATTTAAATGCAAGGAGTATAGTAAATGAAGCCGATGAGCTGAGGGCACAGAAAGACACATGGCTACACGATATCACTGCTATAACGGAAACGCGGTTTAATGAGGAGCAAGAATGGCAGCTCAGCATCGCTGAGCTTTCAGGCGGGATAGAGAGGGAGATAAAAAAAATCGGGTGGAGCATTCCTGGTTAAGGAATCAAATAATAATCAAACAGCTGTGAGGAGGGATGATAAAATAAGTGAATCACTAAGTGAGGCCATATGAGTGGACCTTAGCAATGAAAACGGGACAGTCATGTTACTACGATTGCACTACAAAGCCTCGAATAGCGAGAGGGATATAGAGGAACAAATATGTAAGCAAATATTTGACTGCAAAAACTATTGGGCAATATTTGGGGATTTCAACAACCCAAATACCAACTGGATTACAACCAGTGTGAAGGGCACAGAGGGCACTAAATTCTTGAACTGCGTTCAAGAGAACGTTTAGAGTCAGCGCTTAACAAGCCCAAAGAGACGGGGCGCAATTCTTGATTTAGGCGTTGGTAAGGAAGCTGGGCAAGTGGATAAAGTCGTTGTGGGTGACCATTTTGGAGATAGTGGACATAAAACAGTTGGTTTTCGCATACTCATGGAAAAGGACAATGATAAAATAGGAGTAAATGTTCTAAATTGGGGAAGGCAAACCAGAGGGTGGCATTCAAATGCGAGATTCTGCAGGCACAGTGTAGGCACGTTCACACAAAGATAAAGGGCCAAACCTCGAAGCTTACAAGGTAAGTTAAGGGAGAAAAAGAAAGCTTATTACGATCACAGAAAACATAATACTTTAGAAAGCCTAGAGGAATATAGAAAGTGCAGGGGTGAAGTAAAAAGGAAAATGAGAAAATCAAAGAGAGGACAAGAAAAATTATTGACAGGTAAAACTAAGGCAAACCCAAAGGTGGTCTATCAGCATATTAACAGCAAGAGAATAAAATAAGGAAAGGGTAGGGCCTATCAGATATGTTCAATGGAAGTTATGCGTGGATGCAGACAATGTGGGCGGGGTACTTAAATAATTTTTTTCTCTCTGTCTTCACAAAGGAGCGAGATGATGTAGACATTGAAGTAAAAGAGGAGGAAATATTAGATATGATAAGCATAATGAGAGAAGGAGTACTTTAAGATCTGACATCCTAGAAAGTGGATAAAATGCACGGGCCGGATGGATTACATCCCAGGTTGCTAAACGACACAAGGGAGGAAATAGCGAATGCTCTGAGGATAATCTTAAAACCCTCACTGGATACGGGCAAGGTGCCAAAGTATTGGAGGTCTGCGAGGTATAGACCAAATGAGGATAGGCCAGTCAGTATTATTTGTTCAGTGTTATTTGTTAAGTGTGTCCAGGATAGTTTTCTGAAGTAATATGTGGATGGCCCTACTAGAGAAGGGTCTACACTTGTCCTCCACTTCGGAAATAAGCTGGGCAGGTGGTTGATGTGTCAGTGGGGGAGCACTTTGGGACCAGTGACCATAACTTGATTAGCTTCAAGAGAGTTATGGAAAAGAACAGGACTGGTCCTCAGGTTGAAGTCAGAAATTGGGGAAAGGCTAATTTCGATGGCATCGGACATGAACTCTCAAAAGTTGAATGGGAGAGGCTGTTTACAGGTAAAGGGACATCTGGCAAGTGGGAGGCTTTTAAAAGTGAGATAGGAAGAGTTCAGGGATGGCATGTTCCAGTTAATTGGAAGGGCAAGGTTGGAAAGTTTAGGGAACCTTGGTTGATGAGGGATATTGAGGGTCTGATCAGGACAAAGAAGGAGGTATATGTCAGGTATAGGCAGCTGGGATCAAAGGATACCCTCGAGGAGCATAGGGGATGTAGGAGTACACTTAAGAAGGAAATTAGGAGGGCAAAAAGGGGCCATGAGATTTCCCTGGCAAATAAGATAAAGGACAACCCTAAAAGATTTGATAAGTACATTAAGGGTAAAAGGGTAGTTAGGGAGAGAGTAGGTCCCCTTAAGGATCAGTGTGGTAATCTATGTGTGAAGCCACGGGAAATGGGAAAGGTCTTAAATGAATACTTATCATCTGTATTTACCGAGGAGAAGGTCATGGAAGCTAGTGAATTCAAGGGAGGGAGTAGCGATATCCTGGAGCATATCAACATTACAAAGGTGGAGGTGTTGGAGTTTTTGAAGCGCAGTAAGGTGGATAAATCCCCAGGGCCTAGCCAGATGCATCCTATAATGCTCTGGGAAGCAAGGGAGGAGATTGCTGGGGCCCTGGCAGATATTTTTGTGTCATCATTAGCCACGGGTGATGAACTGGAAGACTGGAGAATAGTAAATGTTATTTCAGAAAAGAAGCAGGGATAAGCCAGGGAACTACAGCCGGTGAGCCTTACATCAGTGGTGGGAAAGTTATTGGAACGGATTCTGCCAGACAGGATGTATATACATTTGGAAAGTCATGGACTGATTAGGGATAGTCAGCATGACTTTGTGCCTGGGAAGTCATGTGTCACGACTTTTTTTGAGCTTTTCCAGGATGTGACCAAGAGGATTGACGAGGGCAGGGCGATCGATGTTGTCTACATGGACTTTAGCAAGGCCTTTGATATGGTCCCGCATGGTATGCTGGACCAGAAGGTTCGAAATCATGGGAACCAGTGTTAGCTATCCAATTGGATGCGAAATTGGCTTGGTGACAGGAGGCTGAGGCTGGTTGTGCATGGTTGTTATTCAGATTTGAGGCCGGCGGCAAGTGGTGTGCAGCAGGGATCGGTGCTGGGCCCTCTGTTGTTTGTCATATATATTAATGACTTGCATGTGAATGTAGGGGGCATGATTAGTAAGTCTGCAGATGACACCAACATTGATGGTATCGTGGACAGTGAAGAAGGTTGGTCTCAGGTTACAACAGGATATAGATAAACTGAAAAAGTGGCCAAGGGATTGGCAAATGGAATTTAACGCAGACGAGTGCGAAGTGATGCATTTTGGGAAGTTAAACCAGGGCAGGACAGACAGAGTAAACGGCAGGGCCCTGGGGAGTGTTGTTGAGCAGAGAGACCTTGGGGTTTAAGTACACAGTTCCCTGAAAGTGGCAACAAAGGTAGACAGGGTGGGGAAGAAGGCATATGGCATGCTTGCTTTATCAGCCGAGGCATTGAGTACAAGAGTTGGGACGTCATGTTATAGTTGTATATAACTTTGGTTAGGCTGCATTTGGAGTACTGTGTGCAGTTCTGGTCGTTGCACTGCAGGAACGATGTGATTAAGCTAGAGAGGGTGCAGAAAAGATTCACAAGGATGTTGCCTGGTTTGTAGGGTTTGAATTACAAAGAGAGATGGTACTGGCTGCGTCTATTTTCCCTGGAGTGAAGGAGCCTGAGAGGGGACATGATAGAGGTATATAAAATTATGAGAGGCATAGGTAGGGTAGATAGCCAGAGTCTGTTTCCCGTGGTAGGGGTGACTAAAACTAGAGGGCATAGATTTATGGTGAGTGGGAGGAGGTTTAAAGGGGATCAAAGGGGTAAATTCTTCACACAAATAATAGTGGGTTTCTTAAATGAGCTGTCTGAGGAAGTGGTGGAGGCAGGAACAAGATCAACATTTACGAGGCATCTGAACAGGTACTTGAATGAGCAAAGCATAGAGGGATATGGAATTAATGCAGGTAGTTGGGATTAGGCAGTATAGATAAGCATTATGGTTGGCATGGACGCGGTGGGCCGAAGGGCCTGATTCGGATTGTTTTCACTGGAACGACGGAGGCGGAGAGGCGACATGATAGAGGCTTACAAGTTATGAGTGTCATGGACAGAGTGGATAGTCAGAAGCTTTTCCCCAGGGTGGAAGAGTCAGTTACTAGGTGACATAGGTTTAAGGTGCGAGGGGAAAAGTTAAGAGGGGATCTGCAAGGCAAGTTCTTTACACAGAGGGTGGTGAGTGCCTGGAGCTTGCTGCCGGGGGATGTGTTGGAAGCAGGTACGATAGCGACGTGTAAGAGGCATCTTGACAAATACATGAATAGGATAGGAATAGAGGGATACGGTCCTCGGAAGTGCAGAAGGTTTTAGTTTAGATTGGCATCAAGATCGGCGCAAGCTTGGAGGGCCGAATGGCCTATTCCTGTGTTGTACTGTTCTTTGTTCTTTGTTCTATGCTGTACGACTCTATGGCTCTATGAGTACGACCTCGGTGGTGGGTAAATTATTAAAATCAAATCTGAGAGACAGAACAAACTGTCACTTTGAAAGGCATGGATTAATCAGCGATAGTCATCATGGATTTGATAAGGGAAGGACATGCCTTACCACCTTGATTGACCTTTTAGAGGAAGCAACAAGGGGGGTTGGTAATAAAAACAATAAATGCTGGAAATACTCAGCAGTTCCAGCAGAATGTGGAGAGAGAAGCCGAGTTAACGTTTCAGGTCATTGACCCTTCTTCAGAACGGGTTTGATATGGCTGGTGCAGTGGATGTGGTCTACATGGATTTTAGTAAGACATTTGACAAAGTCCCGCACAGCATGCTGGTCAGAAAAAAACAATAAAACGCGTGGGCTACAGGGGAATGTAACAGGTTGGATCAACAATTGGCTCACTAACAGCAAACAAAGGGTAGTAGTCGCTGAATGTTTTTGCTAATGGAAGTCGGTTTCTAGTGACGTTTCACAAGGCTCTGTTTTGGGTCCATTGCTATTTGTGGTATATGTTAATGATTTGGACTTATATGTCGGAGGCATGTATGGGAATTTTGCTGATGACACAAACATTGGTCATGTCGTAGTTCGAGGATAGCTGCAGTCTCCAGGATGATTTTATTTCTTAAGAGATACAGCACTGAAACAGGCCCTTCGGCCCACCGAGTCTGTGCCGACCGTCAGCCAACCATTTATACTAATCCTACACTAATTCCATATTCCTACTACATCCCCACCTTTTCCTATATTTCCCTACCACCTACCTATACTAGGGGCAATTTATAATGGCCAATTAACCTATCAACCTGCAAGTCTTTGGCATGTGGGAGGAAACTGGAGCACCCAGAGGAAACCCACGCAGACAAAGGGAGAACTTGCAAGCTCCACACAGGCAGTACCCAGAATTGAACCCGGGTCGCTGGAGCTGTGAGGCTGCGGTGCTAACCACTGTGCCGCCCCTATCCATGGTTTGGCTGAGTGGGTGGAATGGCAATGGAAGTGAATCCAGAGAAGTGTGAGATAATACATTTGGAGAAGGCAAGCAAAGCGAGGGAATATACAGTAAATCAGAGGATATTGAGATGGGTAGAAGAAGTGAGAGACCTTGGAGAGCATGCCCACAGCTCCCTGAAAATGGCAGGACTGGTCGATACAGTGGTGAAGAAGGCATATGGAATGCTGTCCTTTATTGGCTGAGGTGTAGAATACAAAATCAGGGATGTAATGCTGGAAATCTATAAAACGTTGGTTAGACCACAGCTGGAGTATTGCGTAGAGCTGTGGTCTCCACATTGCAGGAAGGCCGTAATTGCTTTGCATAGAGTACAGAGGAGATTGACAAGAATGTTGCCAGGGTTTGAAAGTTGCAGCTATAAGGAAAGATTGGATAGGTTCGGGTTGTTTTCCATAGAACAGAGGAGGCTGAGCGATGACATAATTGAGGTGCACAAAAATATGAGGGGACTAGATAGAGTGGGCAAGAAGGACTTGTTTCTCCTAGTGGAGTGGTCAGTTACCAGCCAGCACAGATTTAAGTTGATTGGTGGAAGGATTAGAGAAAACATGAGGGACAGCTTTTTCACCAAGAGTGTGGAGGGTTTCTGAAATTCACTTTCAGGAACGGTGGTGGAGGCAGAAAGCCTCAAAGCATTCAAAAGGTAGCTGGAGACGCACCTGAAGTGCTGTACATTGCATGGCTATGGATCAGGTGCTGGAAGGTAGGATTAGATTTGGCGCATATTTTTTTTCAGCCAGCACAGACACGATGGACTGAATGGCCGCCTTCTGTGGCATAATTTTTCTGTGGTTCTATGGAAGTCACCTCACAGAGCAATCTCCATCACTTGTTATTCATCATTGCAAGAAGTGGCAGGATGTTTATAACCTTTTGCTGATATTTTTTTTTTCTCTTGAAGACTTTTCAATTGAATATTGTTCTTATGCCAGATCAATATCTGCAGAAGAGAAAAGTGCATATCAGTGATGGATCGAAGAGCTTCCAGGGATGTACTGAACCATCCTGATACTTCACAGAATCCAATATAACATATCACTGAACCTCAGGATTAAAATGTAAGACGAGAATATAGGATAATGAAATAAGAGTAATTGAGGACAGATATCCTATAACTGCTGGAGGCTGGTTAGATTGGAGAATCAGAACCTGGAATATAATGTTTGCACTCTGATTGCATTTATTTACATTATATTTTTCATTAATAGTATTTGAGTCAATTACTTTAATATTAAGCGGTTCTTTTCTTTCCTTTCTCCTTTCCTTGTGGGCTAAACCTACTCACAGTGTCAGCTGCCAAGTCCACAGACATTACAACTGATACATGGGAAGCTGGGTCCGAACCCAGGGGCCGGGAGTCTATTGCACAGCATCAAGCGCAATCCCAGGTCACTCACGGTAATACAGAGTGACATGACAAGCCTTTACTACTTGTCAGTCTCACTGGACTGGAGCCCAGGTTGCTGGACGAGCTCAAGCGCGCTGTATCACTGTCTCCGTCCCCAGCTCCAGTCTAACCACACCCCAGTCAGGGAGCACAGCCTCTAAATGTTACACTTTAATAATCCCGTCCCCCAGCTTCAGAATTTGAGGTCTCACTATTCATTTCCACCCCGTTCCCACTCCCAACCCCACACACACACCACACTTACACCCACCTCTCCTTTATCAACCAACAGAAATGGTAGCTGATTTTTGATTCTGTCCATCCCTTTGGCGTCATTCTCTTGCATCTTGTACAGTCCTGAAAATGTGCTGTCAGAAAATGGAAGACATATGATGGGCAGTTCTGGTCTTCAAACAGGAACTGAAATAAAAACATTGATGATATTAAACGTGGAAATGTTTTTACGTTTTTGTCATACTTCTGCTATATTCCAATAGGAATCACAAGAAAGTCATAATGCACAATGGAAAAGTAGAGGGAGTGATCTCTTAACGTCCCTAATGGAGCTGCAGTTTGGGCAGCATCTGCCGACGGTCAGATCTTGTGTTTTGGGATCTTTCGTACTCCTGTGCTGATTTGTGTGAATGTGTGGAATGAGCCTAATTTCTGGTCAGTGCAGGTTGCCTGAATGAAATGGTCAATGGAAGTGTCAGTGAGTCTTTCAGGGTAATTCAAGCCAAGCAAACATCTAGTCACCCCAAAGAACAATATTCATGACGTGTTATTCATCTTTGGAAGAGACAGCAGATACAAGCGCAAATGATGAATGGATCCCCCAGCCTCCAGGAATATATCGAACCATCCCGATATTGTGCAGAATCCAACATAAAGCATCACAGAACCACAGGGTGAAAAAACAGTTACCAATCCCTTCCCTATTCCCGAATCAAAGCACATCTTGCACAAGGGATGCTGACAGCTTCCTCATTCAACCATCCAAAGAAACAACTTCCAAGCACAACTGAAACATGAATTCGGAGGTTATGCCCCTCCACGTCATTCTTCTGCCATTATAATGTCTGGACGCTTCATGGGCACGCATGCTCCACCCATTTCTCCAGGGCAAGCCATGCCAAGTGTTGGGAGCACAGCACCATACGTCTTCATTTCTCCATCTCCTCCTTTGCCACTGAGGACTAAGCATCCCCAACCCTTTTGAAGAAGGATAACGGGCTCTGGATCAGGCCAATTGATCAATCCGTCTGTGCATGCCTGATGTGCAAGCCGCCAACTCCAGCTCCTGCCTGCATCACTACAAATGATGGATGCTAATCAGAGGATGAAACCTGTCTCCAGGTGACACCACAAATGATCCAGGAATGTATCGCAGTCAGCGCAAGCCCCATCCCACCCCAATCGCAGTCATACTGGGTCACATGACCAGGCTGTGCTCCTGGTAAGTCTCAGTGAACTGGAGCCCAGATTGCTGGATAAACTCAGCAGAGCTCTGCCCCTGTCTGTGATTGCAGCTCCAGTCTAACCAAACCCCATTCAGGGAGCACAATCTCCATTAGTTAACCTCAGTTCTCACAGAGTCATCGACCTGAAACGTTAACTATACTTGTTCCTCCACATATGCTGTCAGACTTGCTGTGCATTTCCAGCATTTTCTGTTTTTAATTCAGTTCGTCAACATCTGCAGTATTTTGCCTTGGTCCTAATGTCGCTCATGGCCTAACAATACGGGCAGTACCTTTCCTCTTGTTTCTTGCTGAACTGCTGATCTCTCTTAGTGTGTAGAATGCACCTGGGTTCAAGTTAGTGCAGGCTAAATGGATCAAATAATCAATGAAGCTGTCAGTCTCTCACGGTAATTCAAACCAAGAAGAAATCTACTCAACCTAAAGAACAATCTTCATCACCTGTTATTCAACCTTGAGAGAGGAGGCAGGATGTTTAAGTCCATTTGCTGAGAGTTGTGAAGATTTTTTCCCCCATGTAATGTTTGTTCTTTGTCTGGTCAGTATCTGTAGAAGAGAGCAGAACAGAATAGTGATGGTTCCACACTTTCCAGTGTTATACTGAATAATCCTGCATTGGGAAGAATCGAGCAAGATCCTCGGGATCAAAATGTAAAACTACAGTGTAGCAGAATAAAATAGATTTCCCTCAAGGTTGGCATAGCATTAATTGCTATCCAAAGAACTTTGTGCTTACAGAGGAGTGGAACTTATTCAACTCTGAGTTTGAGGACTTGGTTTCTCTGTGCCATGAGTGTGCAATATGTGGTTTATTTTCCTTTAAAAGCACATAAACATTTCGGGGCTGGAAGTTTCTGGCTGATGTGCTTATACAGTCCCAAAGGCCTGTTGAATTTCCGTCACAAGAACATTTCTACTTCCACTTCTTACATCTCCTTCACACTGTTATCAATCCCTTCCAGAAACCCTAATCAGACTGAAACTGCCACAATAACTGATGTCAGCTTCTTCATTCGCCCCTCCAAATGGACCCGCGCTACCAGCAGCAATGCCTGCAATGACTGTGATTAGCCAAGGAGGTGGTCACTGAACTGTTCCACCTCCTTCAAGAGGACCTGCATCTCACAGCAGGGGAAGGACAGTCATTCCAGTGGCCGTCAAGGTCACCATCGCTCTCAACATCCAAGCAACCGGATCCTCCTAGACAGAAGCAGGCGACATGACCCGATGCCTCTATAAGAAATACTGAGAGCTTCCTCATTCATCCTTCCAAATGAATTTCACTCCTCCCCCGCCGTTCCAGCTACAGATCCGTCAACTGGGAGGCAACGTTAGGTCCCCCCTGAGATAATATTTCTGTCATCATAATATCTGTGCATGCTGTTACCAAAGATGCTACATCCAGGAGAAGCCGTGCAATGCTTAAGGCTGGACAGACCGCTCATAAGTCTCCATCTCCTTGTCCTCTCCTTTGCACCTGGGAACGAAGCATTCTCCACAATCACTGAAGAGAATTAGAGGAAACTGTATGAGTCCCAACGTTCCCTCCTCCAATCCATATAAAATGTAATCCAAGCTGTGTCCATGGTCTTTTTATCATTACAAACGATAGAATCATGGAAAGGTTACCGCGTTGAAGGAGGCCATTCAACACGCCGTGTCCATGCCTAATCTCTGAAAGAGCATGCAAGTTAGAGCTACTCCCCCACCTTTTTCCCAGAGCCCTGCATTTTTTTTATTTTTTCAGATAATTATCCAGTTCTCTTTTGAACACCTCGATTTAATTTGTCTCCACAACTCACAGGCAGTGCATTCCAGAGTATAACATCTCGAAGCATCTTTTTCCTTATGCCACCACTACTTCTTTCGCTAATTACCTTAAATCAGTGCCCTCTAGATCTGGATCCTTCCCCAATGGGATCATTTCCCCCTACCTACTCTGTTCAGCCCCTTCATAATTTTGAACATCTCTATCAAATCTCCTCTCAGCCGTCTCTTCTCTAAGGAGATCAGTCCCAGCTTCTCCAAACTCTCTACATAACTGGAGTGCCTCATCCCTGTAACCATTCTCGTCAATCTTTTCGGCACTCTCCCCAATGCCTTCACATCCTTCCTAATGTTTGGTACCCAGAACCGGACACAATACTACAACTGAGGCCGACCCAGTGTTTTATACAGGTTTATCATACCGTCCTTTCTTTTGCACTCTATGCCCCTCTTAACAAAGCCCAGGATCCTGTATGATTTATAAACTCCTTTCTCACGTGTGATGACGCCTTCAATGATTTATGCACGAATATACCCAGGTTCCTCTGCTCATGCACCCCCTTTGGAATTGAACCTTTCAATTCATATTGCTTCTCCTTGTTATTCCTAACAACATGAATCACTGCACAATTTTCTGCTTTTAATTTCATCTGCCACGTGTCTTCCCAATCCACCAGCGTGCCTATGGCCTCTTGATGTTTATCACTATATTCCTCACAGTTCACAATTCTTCCAAGTTTGGAGTCATCCTAAAATTTTGAAATAGTGCCCTGAACATCCAAGTCAAGGTCTTTAATAAATAAGGAAAAGAAGAGGTCCTAAAATCGAGCCATGTGGAGGCCCACTTCCTGCAGTCTGAAAAACAACCATTCACCGCTGCTCTTTGTTCCCTGTCACTCAGCCAAATCTGTGTCTATGCTGCTTCTGTCTCTTTTGTTCCACGAGTTCTGCTTTTGCTGAAAAGCCTTTTACGTTGTACTTTGCCAAATGCCTGTTGGAAATCCATGTCCACAACATAAACTGCATTATCCTCATCAGCACTCTCTGTTATCTCTAAAGAAACACAAGGAAAATAGGTAAACACGATTTACCTTTAACAAATTCAAGTTGGCTTTACTTAAGTAATCCCCATTTTCCACCTGACTATTAATTTGTCCCAAATTATCATTCCTAAAAGCTTGCCCACCGCAACAGGTTAAACTGACTGCCCTGTAGTTGTTGGGCTTGTCTTTGCACACTTCTTTGAACAATTGTGTAACATTTACAATTCTCCAGACCTATGGCTCCACCTCTGTGTCTAAAGAAAATTGGAACATTATGACCAGTGACTCTGAAAATTCCGCCCTTATTCCCTCAGTATCCTTCGATGCATCTCATCTGGTCTGTTTCGGCTAGGTTTGTTTCCTATCACTCAGAAAAATTCGTATCGATGCTGCTACTGTCTCTTTTATTCAATGGACTTAAATTTTGCTGACAAGGCTGTTGTACAGCACTGAATTAAATGTCTAAGTCCATCTCACCAAATCAACCATTTTGCCCTTATTAACTCTCTCTGTCATCTCATCAAAAACTCAAACAAGTTAGTTAAGCAAGATTTCCCCATAACAAATGCCCGTTGGTTTTCCTTAATTAATCTGCACTTGTTCAATTTTCTGCGAGCTTTATCCTGGATTACTGTCTTACAACAGGCTGCAAGGACAAGTCCAGCAACTACAGAGCAGTCACATTGGTGGTGGGAAAGCTTTTCGAAAGAATAATTCGGGACAAAATTAATAGTCAGGTGTTAGATGGGAATTAGTTAATGAAATCCAGCATGGATTTGTTAAATGCAAATCGTGTTGAACTAACTTGCTTGAGATTTTTGGAGGTAACAGAGAGTGTTTATGAGGGTAATGAGGTTGATGTGGTGTACTTGGACTTCCAACAGGCAGTGGACAAAGTGACACTGACGTTAAACAGCTTGGCCTGTAGTTGCTGGGCTTATCCTTGTAATTTTTTAGAACAAGGGTGGAATATTTACAAGTCTTCAATGTTCTGGTACAAACCTTGTATCTAGGGAGGATTGGAAGTTTAGGGCCAACGCCTCCACAATTTCCTCCCTTACTTCCCTGAATCTGTGTATGCATCTCAACCGGTCTTGATGACTGATCTACTTTCAGTACAGCCAGCCTATCTAATATCACTTTTTTTTAAAAACAATGAAAGGCCATCCAGCGTCACAACTACCTCCTCTTTCAGTGAGAGTTGGGCAGCATCTTCTTCCTTGGTAAAGTCAGATGAAAAACACTCAATTATTACCTCAGCCACGCCCGCTGCCTGCATATGTAAATCCACTTTTAGGTCCCTTACTGGCTACACGCCTCCTTTTACCACCGGTTTACTATTTATATGCTGATAGAAGGCATTTAGATTTGCTTATAGATCAGCCACGCGTATCTTCTCACGCACTCGCTGCTTCACTTTTATTTATTTTTGCACTTTCCCACTGAATCTTCTATATTCAGCCTGTTCGGAATTGCATATTCCACCTGGCATCATCATATGTATCCTTCTGCCGTTCCAGCTTATTCTTTATCTATTTCATCATCTAGGGAAGTCCGGGTCGTTTTGCCCAACATTTCCACGTGGAATTGTACCTTGACCGTATCAGAGATATCTTATCTTTAAAGGCAGCCCGTTGTTCAGTCACAGTTTGCCTGCCAACCTTTGATTCCAATTTACTTGGATCAGGTCCTTTCTTTTTCCATTGAAGTTAGCCCTCCCATAATTAATTACCTATGCTCTGTGTCCCTTAAATGTTCCCCCACTGGCACTTGATTCACGTGTCCCAACTCATTCCCGAGAACTAGATCCAGTCTCCTTCCTGGTTGGACTGGAAATATACTATTGTCGTAAATTCCCTTAAACACACTCCAGGAACTCATGCCACTCTTTGTCTTTGACACTAATACTACCCCAGTCTATATTAAGTTAATTAAAGCCCCCATTATAACCATTCTATAATCATTGCACCTCTCTGTAATTATCTTGCATCTTTGTTGCTTTGTGTCCTTTCTTCAAGTTGGTGGTCTTTAGAATGCACCAAGTATTGCGCAGGCACCTCTGTTGTTTCTTAGCTCAATCCAAATAGATTCTGTCCATGACCCCTCTCAGACATATTTTCACTCCGGCACTGTAATGTTCTCCTAAATCGGTACTGCTACCTATCCTCCACTTCTTCACTCCCTATATTTCCTGTACACATAGTATCCAAGAATAGTTAGTAACCAGTCCCGCCCTTTTTTGAGCCATGTCTCTATTATCACCACAACATCATAATTCCATGTGGCTATCCACGTCTGCAGCTTGCCAACCTTATTTCTCACATTCTATGCATTCATATACATGCACGGTAAACCTCATTTAGGTTTTAAAACATGCCCTATTACTCTGCCCTCAACTACTGCCTTACTTTTTCCTACTCTACGGCTACCTGTCTCTCAAAATTCCCTGTGCGTCTTGCTTTCCATCGCTAATTACCTACTGTTTCCGACACCCCTGAAAAGGTTGATACTAAGTCAATGCAGCCCATCATGAAGCTTGTGGTCAATGTCCATAAATATACCAAGCACACTTTCAACCTCATCCATTGACTCCAGGTTCTTGCAACTTTCTTCAACTGTCTGTCCAACATTGAGATCAGGATGACGTATAATTTTCTCCCAGTGAATGTCAGCTAAATTGAAGCTGTCTTCTTTCACTCCCACACACAACAACACAATGCTGGACTTGTTTTCATCAATCTCCGTACTGCCAGCTCAGTCTCACTGCAGAGGTATTGGACATTGGTGTCCTGTCTATTCCTGAACTTAGTTTGATCCCTTATATTCAATCCAATACCAGCCTTCTGTATATCACCTTCAAACAATTAGCTGCTTTTGCTCTCTTCAGCCACACCCCAAATCTAGCGTCCATCACCTCAAAGCTCAATCTCAGCAGTGCTCTTCCTTCCAAGTGACCCACTTCCATCCTTTGCAATAGAAAAATATCCCGATTACCACAAATCAAGTAGTGGCCTGAACAAAGACCCAGCCCCTGTCCTCTGCCTTCTTATCACGTTCCACGTGTTTTCAGCGTTGTAATGAATTGATTCCCATCCCTACAAATCCATTTCTCGGTGCACCCCAGCCATAAATCTATGTGCACATTCTCCACTCCTCTCTCTGATCCTGTGGGGCAAGATAACACCTAGTTCACTGCTCCTCTGCTTTACCACCATCAGCAGGCATTCTGCAAGGAACTGCACCATTTGGAACTCTCACTCTTCAACTAATCCCATTGCTTACTGCCTTCAAAGGCAACCTCAATGATTTTGTCTCTCACAAGGTTCTGACCACTCTATCCCTCTTTATCCTTTCACTACATGCGCTGTAAAATATTCTGAGAATTATTTCTGGGTATGTGGAGTGATGTGTTAATGCAAATAGTTATCGTCAGTAGGTGGCCAGTTCGTTTAAGGGCTTGCGTTGCTTGATGCTACACGCTGAGGAGTAAGAAGGTCTTGGTTCACCCCCCCACTCCCCATTTCAGAGCAAAGTGCACGAACAAAGTGCTAACTCAAAGGAAAAGAGTTACCATCACAGGATGAGTGATGTTTTTCAGCTGCCCGACAATAGCTCGAGGCTGCTTAGCTGGGAGAATCTGCACCTGGAATACAATGGGACTCTAATTGTACCCTGGGATTATATTTAAATTCCGTATTTTTTGAAATCAACTTACGGGATCTGGGAGTCGCTGGCTAGGCCAGCATGTATTGCCCATCTCTAATTGTCCTTGAGAAGGTGGTGGTGAACTGCATTCTTGAACAGCTGCAGTTCATGTGGGGCAGCGACACCCATAGCGCTGATAGCATGGGAGTTCTACGATTTTGACCCAGCAACAGTGAAGGACCGGCGAAGTAGTTCCAAGTCAGGCTGATGTGTGGCTTGGAGAGGAACCGGCAGGTGGTGGCGTTCCTATGCAACTGTTGCCCTTGTCCATCTTGGTGGCAGAGGTCGCAGGTTTGGAATGTACTGTCTAAGGAACATTGATACATTGCTGCAGTGCATCTTGTAGATGGTACACAGAGCTGCCACTGTACTTTGGTGGTGGAGCGAGTCCATGTTTGTGGATGGGGTGCCAATCAAGCAGGCTGCTTTGTTCTCGATGGTGCCGGGCTGCTTTTCCAGTCAAGTGGACAGTATTCCATCACATTCCTGACTCGTGGCTTGGAGATGGTGGTCAGGCTTCGGGGAGTCAGAAGGATAGTTACTCACTGCAAGATTTATAGCGTCAATATATTTAGCACTAATATCATTTGCTTAAATTCCTTCAATGTTATATGGTTCTTTACTTTCTTTCCTCCTATTTATAAGCACGAATATGACTCACAGTGGCAGCTGCCAACTATGGTTGCTGCCCACGGTCACTAAACTGTTGAATGGTAATCAGGGGCTGAAACCTGTCTTCAGGTAACAGCACAGAGAGGCAGCAGTCAATCACAGAGCAGCCATTGGAATGGCTTGCCATAATCCTCCAGTCTTCACGAGATACGGAGAAGGTGACAAAGGATTTTAAAGTGGCAAATATGACACTTTTATTCAAGAGAGGATGTGAGGACATTCCTAGTAACGACAGAACAATCAGTTTAACATCAGTGGTAGTCCGTGGCGTAGTAGCATTATCACTGGACTAGTAACCCAGAGATTCAGAGCATTGCTCTGGGGACATGGGCTCGAAACCCACCACAACAGAAGGTGGAACTTGAATTTAATTAATAAATCTGGAATTAAAAAGCTGGTCTAATGACGGCCATAAAACAATTGTCGATTGTTGTTGTAAGAAACCATCTGGTGCACTAACGTCCTTTAGGGGATGGAAATCTGTTCTCCATACCTGGTCTGGTCGACATGTGACTCCAGACTCACAGCAATGTGGTTAACTCTTACATGCCCTCTGAAATGGTCGAGCAAGCCAGTCAGTTGCACCTAACTGCTACGAAGTCAATAAAAAGGACTCAAACTGGACGGACCACCCCGCATCGACCTGGGCAATCGAAATGACAATGGCAAACACAGCCCCGCCGACCCTGCAAAGTCCTCCTTACTAACATCTGGGGGCTTGTGCCAAAGTTGGGAGAGCTGTCCCAAAAACTAGTCAAGCAACAGCCTGGCATTGTCATACTAACGGAATCATACCTGACAGACAATATCCCAGACACTGCCTTCACCATGCCTGGACATGTCCTGTCCCACCGGCAGGACAGACGCACCAGTGGTGGTTGTCCAGTGGTTTACAGTCGGGATGGAGTTGCCCTGGAAGTCCTCAACATCGACTCAGGACCCCATGAAGTCTCATGGCAACAGGTCAAACATGGGCAAGATAAACTGCTACTGATTACCACCAACCACCCTCCCTCAATTGACGACACAGCACTCCTCCATGTTGAACACCACTTGGAAGAAGCAGTGAGGGTGGCAAAGGCACAAAATGTACTTTGGGTGGGGGACTTCAATGTTCATCACCAAGAATGGCTCGGTAGCACCACTAATGACCGAGCTGGCCGAGTCCGAAGGGACATAGCTGCTAGACTGGGCCTGTGGCAGGTGGTGGGGGACCCAACACGAGGGAAAAACATACTTGACCTCGTCCTCACCAATCTGCCCGCCGCAGATGCTTCTGTCCCGGACAGTATTGGTAGGAGTGACCACCGCACAGTAATTGTGGAGACGAAGTCCTGCCCTTGTATTGAGGATACCGTCCATCGTGTTGTGTGGCACAGTCACCGTGCTAAATGGGATAGATTTCGAACTGATCCAGCAATGCAAAACTGGGCATCCATGAGGCACTGTGGGCCGTCAGCAGAAGAATTATACTCAACCACAATCTGTAACCTCATGGCTAGCATATCCCCCACTCTACTATTACCATCAAGCCAGGAGACTAACCCTGGTTCAATGAAGAGTGCAGGAGGGCATGCCAGGAGCAGCACCAGGCATACCTCAAAATGAGGTGTCAACCTGGTGAAGCTGCAACCCACGACTACTTGCATGCCAAACTGCATAAGCAGCATGCGATAGACAGAGCTTAGTGATCCCATCACCAATGGATCAGAACTAAGCTCCGAAGTCCTCCCACATCCATCCGTGAATCGTGGTGGACAATTAAACAACTAACTGGAGGAGGTGGCTCGACAAATCCCATCCTCAATGATGGAGGACCCCAGCACATCTGTGTGAAAGATAAAGTTGAAGCATTTGCAACAATCTTCAGCCAGAAGTGCCGAGTTGATGATCCATGTCGGCCTCCTCCTGAAGTCCCCAGCATCACAGATGCCAGACTTCAGCCAATTCGATTCACTCCGCGTGATATCAAGAAATGCTTGAAGGCACTGGATACTGCAAAAGCTATGGGCCCTGACAACATTCCAGCAATAGTACAGAAGACCTCTGCTCCAGAGCTTGCCGCGCCTCGAGCCAAGCTGTTCCAGTACAGCTACAACAATGGCATCTACCCTGCAATGTGGAAAATTGCCCAGGTATTTCCTTGGCACAAAAAGCAGGACAAGTCCAACCCGGCCAATTCCCGCCCCATCATGCTACTCTCTATCATCAGTAAAGTGATGGAAGGTGTCATCAACAGTGCCATCAAGCGGCACTTGCTTAGCAAGTACCTGCTCAGTGACGCTCAGTTTGGGTTCCGCCAGAGCCACTCAGCCCCTGAACTCAATGCAGCCTTGGTTCAAACATGGACAAAAGAGCTTAACTCAAGCGGTGAGTTGAGAGTGACTGCCCTTGATATCAAGGCAGCATTTGACCGAGTATGGCATCAAGGAGCCCGAGCAAAACTGAGGTTAATGGGAATTTAGGGGGAAAACGTTCTGCTGGCTGGAGTCATACCTAGCACAAAGGAAGATGGTTGTGGTTGTTGGAGGTCAATCATCTGACCTCCAAGACATGACTGCAGGAGTTCCTCAGGGTCAGGTCCTCGGTCCAACCATATTCCGCTGCTTTATCAATGACCTTCCTTCAATAATAAGGTCAGAAGTGGGGATGTTCTCTGATGATTGCACAATGTTCAGCACCATTCGTGACTCCTCAGATACTGAAGCAGTCCGTGTAGAAATACAGCAAGACCTGGACAATATCTATGCTTGGGCTAATAAGTGGCAAGTAACATTCGCTTCACACAAGTGCCAGGCAATGGCCATCTACAACAGGAGAGAATCTAACCATCTCCCCTTGACATTCAACGGCATTACCATTGCTGGTTCCCCCACTAGGAACTTGCTGGGAGCTACCATTGACCAGTATCTGAACTGGAGTAGCCATATAAATACCGTGGCTACATGAGCAGGTCAGAGGCTAGGAATCCTGAGGCGAGTTACTCACCTCCTGACTCTCCAAAGCCTGTCCACCATCTACAAGGCACAAGTCAGGATTGTGATGGAATACTCTCCACTTGCCTGGATGGGTGCAGTTCCAAATCACTCAAGAAGCTCGACACCATCCAGGACACAGCAGTCCACTTGATTGGCACACCATCTACAAACATTCACACTCTCCACCACCGACGCACAGAGGCAGCACTGTGTACCATCTACAAGATGCACTGCAGCAATGCACCAAGGCTCATTAGACAGCATCTTGCAAACCCGCGACCTCTACTAACTGGAAGGACAAGTGCAGCAAATCCATGGGAACACCACCTCTTGCAAGTTCGCCTCCAAGTCACACGTCATCCTGACTTGGAACTATATCGCCGTTCCTTCACTGTCACTGGGTCAAAATCCTGGAACTCTCTTCCTAACAGCACTGTGGGTATACCTAACCCAAATGGACTGAAGCGTTTCAAGAAGGCAGCTCACCACCACCTTCGCAAGGGCAATTATGGGTGGGCAATAAATGTTGGCCTGGCCAGTGACGCCTACATCCCATGAATGAATTTTTAAAAAAGTGGTGTGGAAGATTTCAGAAAAGATAATGAGGGAAACAATTAGCCGAGACTTGGAGAGGTTTGTGTTAATTAAGAACAGCCAGCACGGATTTGTAAAATTATTGAATTGTTTGATGAAGTAACAGAGAATGTTGATGAAAGGAATACAGTGGATGTTGTCTATATTGGTTTTAAGAAAGTGCTTGACAAAATTAAAGATAAAAGGTTGTTTTAACAGAAATGAGTCTCCGCAATAGGAGGGCTAGTGTCTGATTAAATAAAACTTGACTTAACGACAGAAAACAAAGAGTCGTGATAAATATTTTGTTTTCAGACTAAAGGATGGTGAACAATGGTGTACCCCCAGGGTGAGTGCTGGGATCTCTGCATTATTCATATGTACTATTGAAATGAAGCTTGAAATATACAGTACTAGTTGCAAAATTTCCAATGGCACCATAATTAGATGTGTAGCAAACAGTGATGATGGTGCCAGTCAGTTGCAACAGGGCATAGATACGCTCGCAGAATGGGCTGACAATTCGGCGATGGAATGTAATACAGGGCTGTGTGTGGTTATGTATTTTGGCAGAAGGAAGCGAGAGACAACATAGATTTAATGGCACAGTTCGAAAGAGTGTACAGGGACAGAGGGACTGCGGGATGCATGCTTTTCGACCTTTGAAGGCGACATGACATTATCAGAGAAAAGTTAGCAAAATTTAGCGGTAGGGCGGGGGGGAGGGAGATTTTATAGAGGTGTACAAGATTATTGCAGATTTAGATGAAGCAGGCAAGGAAAATTTGTTCCAATTAATTGACACAACATGGACTAGGGAACACAGATTTAAGATTTTTTTTGGCAGAAATAGAGGAATGAGGGAAGGAACTTTTCTGATTACACAGAGCGTGGTAATGATTTGGAAGTCTGTTCCTGGGAGTATGATGGAAGCAGAGACGATCAATGATTTCAAAAGGAAATTGGATAGACACTTGAAGGAAATAATGTGGTAGAGATGTGGGAATAGAGCAATGGAATGGTGCTGACTGGATTTTCCTATAAAGAGCTGTCATGGACTCGATGAGTAAAATGCCTCCTCCTGGTGTTGAGAAGGTGCTAGGAAGACTGGCTGTAAGGCTGTGACTATAAGTACAGTCAGTCTTTCTAACACCTTTTCAATCACATTTTATCCCAACCAGAATCTCAAGTACCTCCTGTTTCACTATGACTTTAACAGCAACCTCTTCCATGGTAAATACAGATACAAAATGCTTATTTAGTACCTTACACAGGCGACCTGCTCCCATACGTCGATCCACTTTTGGACAATTTTCTGTCCCACCTGAACCTTTAAAAATTTACATGAATGGGAAATGTTGAGTAGGGGTAACGACAATGGACTGGTAATACAGAGGCCGAAGATAATGCACTGGGGACAAGCTTTCAAATACTACCACGGCAGCAGGTGCAATTTATATTCAATTAATGAATAAGAAAATCTGGAATTGAAAGACTCAGTAATGGCGCCATGAAGCTATCACCAATTGTCTTAAAAATCCATCTGGTTCGTAATGTCTTTGCGGAAGTAAATCTGCCGTCCTGACCTGGCATGGCCTGCATGTGATTTCAGACCCACAGCAATGTGATTTATTCTCAACTGCCCTCTGAAATGGCCGAGCAAGCCACTCAGTTCAAGGGCCATTAGGGATGGGCAACAAATGCAGGCCTGCTAGTGATGCTCACACCCCATGAAAAAACATAATAAAAATACATTTGGATTCCCATTCAAGTTAGCTGTCAATCTCTTCTCAAACTCCCTTTTTCCTCTCCACTTTTCAATTCCCCTCTGAACTTTCTATAGTCATCCGTGGTCTCAGTCGTGTAATCAACCTGTCTCACATTTTCTGCTTCACCGTACTGTCGATTTCACTTTCCATTCATCTTTCCCTCAAACTTTCAATGCCCTATGTTTCACCTTCGTGGGAAAGTATCGACACAGTACGTGATCTGCCTCCTCTCCAAAGGCAGCACATTGATCTTTTACAGAGTTTCCTGCCAATATTTTGTTCAAATTTAAGATGGTTATATCAGCTCTCATCCCAATGGAATTGACCTCCTCCAATTAAAGAATTATACTCAGATTGTTCCTTATCCTTTTGCAAACCTAACCATTATGATACTTTGGTCTTCTTCTTGGGTCTCCTTATCTCGAGAGACAATTCATGTGGTCTGGAGGTGGTCTGAGCTCCTGGAGGTGGTCAGTGGTTTGAGAAGCAGCGCCTGGAGTCGCTAAAAAGGCCAATTTTAGAGTGACAGGCTCTTCCACAGGTGCTGCAGAGCAATTTGTTTATTTATCTTTTTTCATTTAGAGATACAGCACTGAAACAGGCCCTTCGGCCCACCGAGTCTGCGCCGACCATCAACCAACCATTTATATTGATCCTACACTAATTCCATATTCCTAACACATCCCCATCTGTCCCTATATTTCCCTACCACCTGCCTAGACTGGGGGCAATTTATAATGGCCAATTTACCTATCAAACTGCAAGTCTTTGGCATGTGGGAGGAAACTGGAGCACCTGCAGGAAACCCACGCAGACACAGATGGAACCTGAAAACTCCACTCAGGTAGTACCCACAATTGAACCCGGGTCACTGCAGTGCTTACCATTGCGTGACTGTGCAACCCTTTTGTCGGGGCTGTTACAAAGTTGGCTCTCCCCTTGTGCCTCTGTCTTTTTTTCTCTTCGACTCGCCACACATTTGCCCCGTCTTTAATGCTGTCCGCCAGCTCTGGCGAATGCTGACAACTGACTGCCACGACTTGTGATCAATGTCACAGGCTTTCATGTCGCGTTTGCAGACATCTTTAAAGCGGAGACATGGACGGCCGGTAGATGTGATACCAGTGGCGAGCTCACTGCACAATGTGTCTTTGGGATCCTGCCATCTTCCAGCGCCGCTGACTCAGTAGTGTGTATAAGCTGGGGATGTTGGCCGCCTTGAGCACTTCTATGTTGGAGATACGGTCATGCCACCTGATGGCAAGTTTTCTCTGGAGGCAGCGCAGATGGAATGAATTGAGACGGCGCTCTTGGCTGACATGCGTTGTCCAGGCCTCGCTGCCATCGAGCAAGGTACTGAGGACACAGGCTTGATACACTCGGACTTTTGTGTTCCGTGTCAGTACGCCATTTTCCCACACTCTCTTGGCCAGTCTGGACATAGCAGTGGAAGCCTTTCCCATGTGCTTGTGGATTTTTGCATCGAGAGACCGGTGACTGGTGATAGTTGAGCCTAGGTAGGTGAACTCTTGAACCACATCCAGAGCGTGGTCGCCAATATTGATGGATGGAGCATGTCTGACGTCCTGCCCCATGATGTTCATTTTCTTGAGGCTCCACGGTTTTGTGAAGGGTCGGTCGTGCCTCACAAACCTCATTGAGTTTTTCGAGAAGGTGACCAAACAGGTGTATGAGGGTAAAGCAGTGGATGTGGTGCATATGGATTTCAGTAAGGCGTTTGATAAGGTTCCCCACGGTAGGCTATTGCAGAAAATATGGAAGTATGGGGTTGAAGGTGATTTAGAGCTTTGGATCAGAAATTGACTAGCTGAAAGAAGACAGAGGGTGGTGGTTGATGGCAAATGTTCATCCTGGAGTTTAGTTTCTCGTGGTGTACCGCAAGGATCTGTTTTGGGGCCACTGCTGTTTGTCATTTTTATAAATGACCTGGAAGAGGGTGTAGAAGGGTGGGTTAGTAAATTTGTGGATGACACGAAGGTCGGTGGAGTTGTGGATAGTGCCGAAGGATGTTGTAGGGTACAGAGGGACATAGATAGGCTGCAGAGCTGGGCTGAGAGATGGCAAATGAAGTTTAATGCGGAAAGGTGTGAGGTGATTCACTTTGGAAGGAGTAACAGGAATGCAGAGTACTGGGCTAATGGGAAGATTCTTGGTAGTGTAGATGAACAGAGAGATCTTGGTGTCCAGGTACATAAATCCCTGAAAGTTGCTACCCTGGTTAATAGGGCTGTTAAGAAGGCAGATAGTGTGTTAGCTTTTATTAGTAGGGGGATAGAGTTTCGGAGCCACGTGGTCATGCTGCAGCTGTACAAAACTCTGGTCAGACCGCACCTGGAGCATTGCGTGCAGTTCTGGCCACCGCATTATAGGAAGGATGTGGAAGCAGTGGGGATTTTCTGGGATGTTGCCTGGTATGGAGGGAAGGTCTTACGAGGAAAGGCTGAGGAACTTGAGGTTGTTTTCGTTGGAGAGAAGGAGGAGGAGAGGTGACTTAATTGAGACATATAAGATAATCAGAGGGTTAGATAGGGTGGATCGTGATAGTCTTTTTCCTCGGATGGTGATGGCAAACACGAGGGGACATAGCTTTTAGTTGAGGGGTGATAGATATAGGACAGATGTTAGAGGTAGTTTCTTAACTCAGAGAGTAGTAGGGGCGTGGAACGCCCTGCCTGCAACAGTAGTAGTCTCGCCGACTTCGAGGGCATTTAAGTGGTTATTGGATAGACATATGAATGAAAATGGAATAGTGTAGGTCAGATGGTTTCACAGGTCGGCGCAACATCGAGGGCCGAAGGGCCTGTACTGTGCTGTAATGTTCTAAGTGTAATTCTAATTCTGATGGTTAGGCCAAATTAATTGCAGGCGGCCACAAACCTGTCGATGAGACTCTGCAGGCACTCTTCAGTGTGAGATGTTGAAGCAACATCGTCAGCAAAGAGGAGTTCCCAAGATGAGGACTTTCCGTACTTTTGTCTTCGCGCTTAGACGGGCAAGGTTGAACAACCTGCCCCCTGATCTTGTGTGGAGGAAAATTCCTTCTTCAGAGGAGTTGAACGCATGTGAAAGCAGCAGGGAGAAGAAAAACTAGGGAGAAGAAAATCTCAAAAAGTGTAGGTGCGAGAACGCAGCCCTGTTGCACGCCACTCAGGATAGGAAAGGGCTCTGATGAGGAGTCACCATGTTGAATTGTGCCTTTCATATTGTCATGGAATGAGGTGATGATAATTAGTAACTTTGGTGGGCATCCAATCCTTTCTAGTAGTCTGAAGAGACCATGTCTGCTGACGAGGTCAAAGGCTTTGGTGAGATCAATGAAATGAATGTAGAGGGGCATCTGTTGTTCACGGCATTTCTCCTCTATCTGACGAAGGGAGAACAGCATGTCAACGGTAGATCTCGCTGCACGAAAGCCTCACTGTGCCTCAGGGTAGACGCATCGGGCCAGCTTCTGGAGCCTTTTTAGAGCGAATTGAGCAAAGATTTTCCCCACTATGCTGAGCAGGGAGATTCCACAGTAGTTGTTGCAGTCACTGCGGTCACCTTTGTTTTTATAGAGGGTGATGATATTGGCATCGCTCATGGCCTGTGGTACTGCTCCATCGTCCCAGCACAGGCATAGCAGTTCATGTAGTGCTGAGAGAATAGCAGTCTTGGCACTCTTGATTATTTCAGGGGTAATGCTGTCCTTCCCAGGGGTTTTTCCGCTGGCGAGAGAATCAATGGCATCACTGAGTTCCGATTTGATTGGCTGTATGCCCAGCTCATCCATGACTGGTAGAGGCTGGGCTGCATTGAGGGCAGTCTCAGTGACAACATTCTCCCTGGAGTTCAGTTCTAGGTTGTGTTCAACCCAGCGGTCCATTTGTTTGCGTTGGTCAGTGATTATGACCCCTGATTTAGATTTGAGGGGGCGATCTTCTTCATGGTTGGCCCAAGAACTCTCTTAATGCCATCAGACATTCCTCTGATGTTTCTGGTGTCTGAGACCAGCTGAATATGACTGCATAGGTGTTCCCAGTAGTCGTTTGCGCAGCGCCTGGCTGTTCTTTGTGCAGTGCTTCTGCCTGCTTTAAGTGCTGCGGATGTTAAATCGCTGGGGGCTTTCTTGTAGTTCAACAGTGCAATGCGCTGAGCGGCTATGACAGGTTCCAGCTCTTCATTATGAGATTGAAACCAGTCTGCATTTCTTTTCGCACTTTTGCCATAGGCGGTCAAAGCTGACTCATAGATGGCATCTCTGATGTGGGCCCACTTGGTCTCAGCATCCGCTGTGGGAGCGTTTTGAAGGGCTGTTCCAAGTGAATTTAGACATTTTTGTAACAGCTGTCGGTGAGAAATTCTGCTCATGTTGATGCGCTGGTGGCCCTTCTGCTTGGAATGACGCAACTTCTTTGGTCTGAGTCTAACCTTGCTGCACGCCAGGGAGTGGTCGGTGTCGCAGTCTGCACTGTGGAAGCTGTGTGTGATTTGAACACTGTTTAAGGCGGCTCGCCTTGTGACAATGAGGTCCAGCTGGTGCCAACGACGTGATCTTGGGTGCCTCCATGAAACCTGATGACAGGGTTTAGTGTGAAAGAACTTGTGTGTGATGCAGAGGTTATGATAGGTACACAACTCAAGCAGTCTCTGCCCGTTCTCATTCATCCTTCCAACGCCATAGCGCCCAAGGCATGAGGGCCATGAGTCATGGTCGGCCCCAACCCTGGCATTAAAGTCCCCCAGCAGGAAAAGGTGTTCGGTGTTGGGGATGCTGCTAATGATGTTATGGATTTCCTCGTGGAACTGATCTTTAGCTTCAGGTGGGGAGCAGAATATTGGAGCATAGATGCTGAGTAGGTGTACTGGACCAGAGTTGGTGGGAGGTGGGATGGACAGTATGCATTCTGAGCCATTTGAGGGAAGCTCTCTCATGCTGAGCAAGGGGATTCTGATGGCAAAGGCCACTCCATGCTGTCTTGGTTCTTCAGGATCCCTGCCCTGCCAGAAGAAGGTGTAGTCTTGCTCTGCCAGAGATCCACTCGCGGGGAGGCGAGTCTCCTGAAGTGCTGCAATGTCTTAATTGAGTCTACTGAGCTCGTTGTTAATGATGGCTGTCTTCCGAGAATCGTTGATTTGTGTAAGGTCTTCCGACAGGCCAGGACACATCGTTCTGACGTTCCAGCTTGCAAAGCGAAGGGCTGGTACCTTCTTTCCTTTTTTCGTGTTGTTTGGTGTGGTGTATCAGTCCACCTTTCGGGCAATGACCCTGAGCTCCAAGCACACATTGAAGCAGGTAATCTGTGGCGGCACAGAAGCTTAATGACCGGGGGCTGCCCGGTTTGAGGCGGGTGGTAGCTGTCCAGTGAGGTGCGATGACCTCTCCCATCGACAAAGGCAACCCGTGGCGCCCAGTTTCTACGCAAATCTATCTGGACTTACAACCCGTAACTGCTGCCTTCTGTGTTGGTTCAGTCATTGCGAGGCAACTTTGGAGTGAACTCTCCATGGGGCATGCCTGGGCGAATTTATAGAGGTTGAGATTTGCCCAGTCGCCAAAACCCCCCTCTCGGCCTTTCTAGTGGTGTCCAGAGGAGTGCAGAGCACGACGTTTGGCACCGGTATGGCTGCAGGAACTGCCGGAAACATGACAAAGGTGACACATGACCGCTTACTGGGTTGCGCTCCGGAATTTCTGTTCGGGTTTACTCCCTTCGCCTTGGTCTTTCCCGAGACATCCGCAAGGCAGTGGGGTTGTTAGGGCCCCTACACATGTATAGGATGATGCCAGTGGGAGGAGGGGATGCGAGGGGGAGGAGTGGAGGGAAGATGGTGCGGGGGTGCTGGGACGGGGTTGTGAGGGGTGAGCTGAGAGGGTGGAGCAGGGAAGGGGACGGGACGATGGAAGGGGGAAGGGAAGGGGAAGGGAGGGAAAGCAGGTGCAGGTAATAAGCCATTTCCTCAGTGTCCACCATCGACGTCTGGAAAGCTCATCCACGTCCTTTGGGAGATGAAGCATCTTTTGGCAGGCTTACAAAGGTGATTATATTCGTTAAGGGTTTTCTGATGTGTTTTAAATAAAGGCATACCGCATTGCCGACAGTGCGCTGCAGATGCTCTCCGAGCCATCTCCCGCGGGCGCTTTGAAGTTGCGGCCGGGGAGCCGTTCGTGGATTTTTTGGGTGTTCGGGGCACCTTTTCGCAGGACTTCCCTCGGGTCCTGCTGCTCCTTCTTCACCTCAATGGACCTACCGCAAGGCATCGCTGCAGACACTCTGGACAGTGAAGGCAGCAGGATCGGAGATTAAAGTGTCGACAGCTGTGCTCCTCAATTTCGTCTGGATCAATTTCGTTGAGAAAACAAAGAGCAGGTGTGGCTGGGGGAGGGCAGTGGGCCCAGGTAACATGAACTAAACTATTAGCTTTTGGTTAGGGCTAAAATGAACTGATTTAAAGAGCCAGGGGAGTTTAAACAGATTAAGAGGGTAGATTGGGGGGAGACAACACTAGGAAGGGAGCAGATGGCCATGGATAAAGTTGAACAGCAAGGGAGCTTCCGAGGGAGCTTCCAGCCCAGGAGCTTTCTTGGCTAGCTACTGTCAATGTTCAATAAATGTTCCCCTAATGACACTTGACCCACTTGGCCTACATTATCCCCCAGAACCAGATCCAGCAATGTCTCCTCCCTCATTAGGCCCCAGACGTACTGAAAAAGAAGATTCGCATCAACTCACTTCAAAAAGGCTTCTCTGCTCTGTCCTTTACATCATTACTACCCCAGTCTATATTCGCTGTTTAAAATCCCCAATTTAGGATGGATATAGCTGCCTTAGAGGGATCGAAGCAAAGGACTGAATCTTATGATTCATCTACGGATGGGCAGGGTAGTGGGGGTGTGGGCATATAATTCTGAGGGAAAGCAGGGAGTGGTATTCCCATTGCCTTCCCAATGCCCTTGAATTTAGTCGGAGGTGGGGACGGTCGAGGACAGCCTTCCAACCCAGACACCACTAGAGACCCTTAAGTGGCCAATTGACGGCCATTTAAAGGCCTCTTGTTTCAACTGCTGGTATTTTATCAGCGGTGGACGTGCCCTCTGCTGCGGGCACAGGCTGGATAATGAAAGAAGGTGGTCTCCGTGTGGGCTGCTGCTGGTGACCCTCCTCCATTACCATCTGTGACCGACAGCACGCTGGCAGCAAAGATCACCCCTTTGCGATCACCTGACATCCTGCCTTATCAGCCCAGCCCTCTGATTCGTCGCCAGAACCCTACTGACTGGCACCAGTGAGCCCACGCCTACGTACCTGCAGTCCTGGAATTTTACTCCATCTTGCGCCTGATCCGGTGCATGATGCAGTCCCAACAGTGACCACCACTCTCGGTGGTGCTGTTGTTTGGCCAGCAGCTCTTGGAGGCAGGATCCCTGTCCTGAAAGTGATGAGGATCCATATGGTGCGCAATTCATTGTAAAATGTATCCGGGGTCCCCAAATGGCCAAGACATGGTTCCCCACAACATTTTTGGTCTGGCGTCGGGATTCTGCCAGCTGCATAAAATCCAGTGCAAATGTTCAGCAAATTGATTCCTAGGGTTAGAGAACATCACCATTACTGACGTTCTGATGGAGGGAAGGTTATTGATGAAACTGCTGAAGGCAGTTGCACCTAGGGCATTACCCTGAGGAACTCCTGCAGTGATATCCTGAGGCTGAAGTATTTGGCCTCTGGCAACAGCAACCATATTCCTTTGAGATCTTTGTGACTCCAAATATTGGAGAGTTTTCCCCAGATAACCACTGACTTAAATTTTTCTCTGGCTTCTAAGTGCCACACCCTGTCAAATGTTGTCTTGGTGTCAAGGGCAGTCACTTTCATTTTATCTCTGAACTTTAGTTTCTTTGCGGATGTTTGGACCAGGCTTCAATGAGGTTAGGAGCCAGGTGACCCTGGTGAATTCCAAATTGACCACCGGTAAGAAGGTTATTGCTGAGTAAGGGACACTTAATATATTGTCAATGACAGCTTCCATCATTTTGCTGATGATTGACAGTAGACTGATGGTATGGTAATTTTTCGGATGGATGTGCCCTGATTTTTGCTGACAGGAGAGACGTGCGTAATGTTACACATTGCAAAGTAAATGCAACTGTCGGGGCTGTACTGGAACAGTTTGGCTAAGGCTGTGCAAGTTCTGCAGCACAATCCTTCAGCCAGGGTGACTTAGAGGCCATTGTAGAATTGTCCACCAGCACTCACAACTGGACATGTCAGAACTTCAGAGTTTTGATCTGATCCATTTGTTGTGCTATCCCTTAGCTCTGGCAATAGTATGTTTCTTCCATTGTTTCGCACGTGTGCAGTCCTGTGCTGCAGCTTCACCAGATTGGCACCTCAGATTTAGGTGTGCCTGGTGCTTTGCGTGGTATGCTGTCCTACACTCATTGAAAGCGTTGATCCATGGCATGATTGGATTGAAACAGTGATGGACCTGCTAAGCCAAAACGAGTGCAGACTGTGGATGAATACAATTCCGCTGCTGCTGACGGCCCACAGCGCCTCAAGAATGATGGCCTTTCAGCTGCTATATCTCACAAAGACTACACAGTGGGATTCACAGCATGTGTGTGCACTTACATCGACTACACTGGAGCAGTCTCAGATTCGATCTGCACTTACAGGGACATCACAGCAGATATCACATAGTGGGTATATATCACTGAAATCTTCAGCAGGGAGTTAGAGATTGGGTCTCGATTTACAGAGACTCCACAGGGGTAGTTACAATGTCGCTTTGTACTTAAAGAGACACAAAAGTGGGAGGCATTGATTGCATCTGCAATTGCAGAGTCTCCAAAGGGAAAGTAACAGAGTCGCTCATGTGGAATCCACCAAGAGAGTCGGGAGGTGGTGGCGTAGTGGTATTGTCACTGGAGTAGTGACCCAGAGACCTAGGGTAATGCTCTGTGGACAAGGGTTTGAATCCTACCAAAGCAAACGGAGAAATTTCAATTCAACTAATAACAATGTGGAATTTAAAAAACGGGTTAGTCAAATGATGGCCATGACATCATTGTCGATTGTTGCAAAAACCCATCTGCTTCACTAATCTGGTTCACTAATGTCCTTTAGCGAAGGAAGTCTGCTCTCCTTGCTTGGTCTGGCCTACATGTGACTACAGACCCACAGCAATGTGGTTGACCCTTACATGCCCTCTGAAATGGCCTAGCAAGCCATTCAGTTGTATCAAACCGCAACAAGGTCAATAAGGAATGAAACGAAACGGACTACCAGGAATCGACGAAGGCACCATGAATGACAAGGACAAATCCATCCCTGTTGACCCTGCAATGTCTCCTTAGTAACATCTTAGGGTTTCTGCCAAAGTTGGGGGAGCTTACCCACAGATTAGTCAAGGAACAGCCTGACATCGTCATACTTATTGAATCGTACATTACAGACAATGTCCCAGACACCGCCATAACCATCCCAGGGTACGTCCTGTCCCACTGGCATGACAGACTCAGCAGAGGTGGCGGCACAGTGGTATATAGTCGGGAGGGAGTCAACTCCAGACCCCATGACATCTCCGAGCATCAGATCAAACATGGGCAAGGAAACCTCTTGCGGACTACCACCTATCGCCCCATACTCTCGGCTGATGAATAAGGAAGAGCTAAGGGTGACAAGGGCGCAGAATATACTCTGGGTGGGGGACTTGAATGTCCATCACCAAGAGTCGCTCTTTCGCACCACAGCAGACTGCTCTGGCTGAGTCCTAGTTGGAATAGCTGCTCGACTGGGTCTGCGGCAGGTGGTGAGCGAACCAACAAGAGGGAAAAACATACTTGACCTCATCCTCACCAATCTGCCAGATGCAGACGCATCTGTCCATGAAAATATTGGTAGCAGTGACCACTGCACAGATCTTAGATTAGATTAGAGATACAGCACTGAAACAGGCCCTTCGGCCCACCGAGTCTGTGCCGAACATCAACCACCCATTTTATACTAATCCTACACTAATCCCATATTCCCAACAAACATTCCCACCTGTCCCTATATTTCCCTACCACCTACCTATACGAGTGACAATTTATAATGGCCAATTTACCTATCAACCTGCAAGTCTTTTGGCTTGTGGGAGGAAACCGGAGCACCCGGAGAAAACCCACGCAGACACAGGGAGAACTTGCAAACTCCACACAGGCAGTACCCGGAATCGAACCCGGGTCCCTGGAGCTGTGAGGCTGCGGTGCTAACCACTGCGCCACTGTGCCGCAATCTTCAGCCAGAAGTGCCGAGTTAATGATCCAACGCGGCCTCTTCCTGATGTCCACAGCATCACACTTGCCAGTCTTTAGCCAATGCGATTCACTCGCATGATATCCAGAAACGACTGAAGGCACTGAATGCTGCAAAGGCTAATGGCCCTGTCAATCTTCCGGCAATAGCACTGAATACCTGTGCTCCAGAACATTCCGCATCGCTAGCCAAGATGTTCCAGTACAGCTACAACACTGGCATCTACCCAGCGATGTGGAAAATTGCCCACTGGATAGCACTGCCAGTGGCACCCACCTAGCAATAACCTGATCACTGATGCTCACTTTGGGTTCCACCAGGGCCACTCAGCTCCCAACTTTATTACAGCCTTGGTTCAAAGACGGACAAAAGAGCTGACCGCAAGAGGTGAGTTGAGAATGACTGCTCTTGATTGCAATGCAACATTTGACCGAGTATGGCATCAAGGTGCCCTAGCAAAAATGTCAATGGGAATCATTGGGGAAACTCTACACTGGTTAGAATCATACCTCGTGGAAAGGAAGATTCTTGAGGTTGTTGGGGGTCAAGCATCTCAGCTCCAGTACATCACTGCAAGAGTACTAGTACCAACCATATTCAGTTGCTTCATCAATGACCTTCCTTCCTTCATAAGGTCTGAACTAGGGATGATTGCATAATGTTCAGCACCATTTGCCTCAGATACTGAAGCAGTCCATATAGAAACGCATCAAGACCTGGACAATATCCAGGCATGGGCTGATATGTGACAGATAATATCCGTACCACACAAGTTTCAGGCAATGCCCATCTCCAAGAAGAGAGAATCTAAACATCTCCCTTTGACTTTCAACGGCATTACGATCGCTGAATCCCCCACTATCAACATCATAGGGGTTACCATTGACTAGAAACTGAACTGGAGTAGCCATATATATACCGTGGCTACAAGAGCAGGTCAGAGGCAAGGAATCCTGTGGCAAATTTATTCAGCCAGCCGACCATCTAGAAGGCACAAGTCAGGAGTGTAATGGAATACTCTCCACTTGCATGGATGGGTGCAGCTCCAAATCACTCAAGAAGCTCGACATCATCCAGGACATGATTGGCAACCATCCAAACGTTCACTCCCTCCCCCACAGATGCACAGTGGCAACAGTGTGTACCAAAGTTATAATGTGAGAGTTGTAAGCATTGTCTGAAGTGATATTGAATTCGTGTTGGGATATTGAAATTTTAAGCCTCAATTTTCCCTTCAACCCTTTTCATTATATCTTTACATCTGTCCCAGACAAAACTCTTGAGTATTTTGCAGGAGCTAATGGATTTGAGTCAGGACATAAAATGTGATTTAGAGGTTTTGAAATAGTACCGAATGGGATAATGTAGATATGATCAGGAATTGGAAACAAGTTTAAATCAGGAAAATAACAAATTAATTTATAACAGAATAAAGGAAACGATTGCTTTTTCTTACTGTTAAGAAAAGCAAGATTACAGTGTTGGCCTTTTAAAAATGGTTGGAGTTTATTTTTATTCTCTCTTGGGATGTGGGCGCCGCTGGCAAGACGAGAATTTGTGCTCATCCCTAATTTTTATTGATAACTAAAACTCTTGTTAGACCATTTCTGACAGCAGTTAAATTAAACCACATTGCTGTGGGTCTAGGGTCACAAATAGGCCAGTTAGGGTAAGGAGAGCAGATTCCCTTCCCTGTAGGATGGTAACGAATCAGAGGGGTTTTATGACAATTAATACCAGTTTCATGGCACTATCACGACAACTAGCTTCCAATTCCATATTTTAATTAATTGAATTTGTTAATTAATTGAATTTAAATTCCATCAGCTTGATTCGAACTGCATTGACATTGCCACTATGCCATGTTTGCCCCAATCTACAACCTGTGGGAAGCTCCGCACACTTTATTTTATTGTCTTACTGAAGTAAGAATGTTGAAGTTTATTGTTTAATAGTTTGAGTTAACTTTTTCTTTAATTGATTACAGTCAGTTTAAAAAGTGACAGTAAAAAATGAAATGGCATAATTTTGTTTGCTTATTTCAAACATGTTCTTTAGTGATTTGTGCTTAGTTAATAAGCTTTAGCCTGATTTCAAGTAAAATTATTAAAGATAACTTTTGTTCACTTGTTAAGTCATAGGAACTTGAATATAATTGGGGCTGCGTGAAATTCTGATTGTTATGATAAAATATGTAGGAATCTGATTTCTGGTTGCAAAATCCACACATTAGAATTGGCTGTTCTGATGTTTTTAAACATTTAATGGTGTGAATTGGAATTTGAGACATTCCAGGATATTCAGATTGTTTATTCAGCATGTTTTTTTTTAAAGCTAAATATTTGAAAATAATTACAGTTTGCATTTGAAGTTTTTAAATTGCTAACAGCATTGGACAAATTAAACCATTGGGCTCGTAAGCAGAGCCACAACTGATTCATGTTTTTGCTTTTCAGCATATCACCATGTTTTTCACCTCCAAAAAAATATGGCAGCAAGGGATCGAGTAGCAAAAGATAAGATCTCATCTGCAGACGTCCAATGGCATAGCATGGTGATATTTTGAACGAAAGGCTTTACCTGTCAAAAATGTGGCTTTAACCTATTTAGGGTGCTTTGTATCTCCGGAGATAAAGAGATAGAGAAAGAAGAATTCTGTTAAATTGAAAGCCACCGAGCCTTGTTACTGAGATTGGAATTGATACAATATAAAGATATGAGTTGCTATTACAATCACTTCAGAAAGACAAAGTTGACAGAAGTTTAAACAATGGTTCAAATTGTCAATAAAAATAATTAATGAATAGTAGTTCAGGTGGTTTCTGAATATCGAACATATGAACGTACTAATTAGGAACAGGAGTAGGCCATTCAGTCCCTCGATCCTGCTCTATCATTCAATAAGATAATGGCTGATCTATTTGTAACCTCAGCTTCATATTCGTGCACACCGCCGGTAACATTCCTCCCCTTGCTTATCAAGACTCAACCTACCTCTACCTGATAAATATAAATAGCCATTTCTGGCATCAAGCTTGCTGAAAAATCTTGCCCCTGTCAGTGCTGATTTGATCACTTCCAGTTTTGGAGTAGGATGGCAATTCTTCTTTATTCCTCATTTATCCTTCAAAACTCAAATAATGTATCCGTAATTGTAAGTTATTATTGTTAAAACTAAAATTTAACATTTAATAAATTGAATGGCTGGTAAGTTTTTCATGTAAGGGACAATGCATTAACATCCAGCTTAGGAAGCCAGACTTCGGGAAAATATATAAATAAAAAGAAATAAAACTTTAAAATCAATACCTAAAATACATCCCTGTGTAAATACGAAACGTATAGCTCTTAGTTATAGGTGGTACCATCAGTTAATAAACACAGCACATTGTAGTATATATACGAATTACTCTAAGTTAAAGGGGATGTAGTGGTGTCGTGGTAATGTCGCTGGACTAGTAACCCAAAGACCCAGGCTACTGCTCTAGTGTCACGGATTCGAATCCCAAAATGGAAGATGGTGTGTTTAAAAAAAAAATCTAGCTTAATGGTGAGCATGAAACTATTATTTCTTTATTTTCGAGATACAGCACTGAAACGGGCCCTCCGGGCCACCATGTGCCGACCAACAATGGGCGGCACAGTGGCGCAGGAAGGGGTGCAGATAAACATTTCTGTGGCCGCACAGTGGCGCAGTGGTTAGCACCGCAGCCTCACAGATCCAGCGACCCGGGATCAATTCTGGGTGCTCCTTTGTGGAGTTTGCAAGTTCTCCCTGTGTCTGCGTGGGTTTTCTCTGGGTGCTCCAGTTTCCTCCCACATGCTAAAGACTTGCAGGTTGATAGTTAAATTGGCCATTATAAATTGCCCCTAGTATAGGGACAGGTGGGGATATGGTAAGAAAATGGAATTAGCGCAGAATTAGTATAAATAGGTGGTTGATGGTCGGCACAGACTCAGTGGGCCGAAGGGCCTGTTGCAGTGCTGTACCTCTAAAAAAAAACAATCAACAAACAGTACCGAGCCCGGATCGCTGAAATGGTGAAGCTGTGGTGCAAACCAATGCACCACTGTGCCGCGCTTTGGAAAGACCCATTTGGTGCTCTAACGTTCTTTAGGGAAGCAAATCGGCAGTTCTTACTTGGTCTGACCTATATGTGACTCCAGACAAACAGCAATGTGGTTGATTCTGAAAATGCCCTTTCAAATGGCCTAGCAAGCCATTCAGTTCAAGGCAAGTAGAGATGGGCAATAAATGATGTCATAACCAGTGACACCCACAACTTATTAACGAATAAAAAATCAATTAAGAAAGTTATTAAAGTAAATTATCTGAATAAGAATGCATGGCTCAAAGACTGGTTTGGGAGAAATGAGTTCTGGTTCGTGGGGCAGTGACACCACTACTAGGGACACTGGGCGCTGTACCGTTGGGACGGTCTTCACCTGAACCCTGCTGGGACCAGTGTTCTAGTGAACAGCATATCTAGGGAACCAGAGAAGGTTTTAAACTAAATAGTGGGGGTAAGGGATGTGGCAAATCAAAGAGGAGAGACAACGCAAGAGAAATGTATTCATATGGGAAATGATAAACAGAATGTGGCAGGAAGGGACAAAGAGTACAAATAAAGAAGTAAAAGGACAAAACCAAAGGTTCTGCATCTGAATGCATGTAGCAATTAAACAAAATAAATGAATTGACAGCGCAACTACGAATAAATAAGTATGATCTGTAGGTCATTACAGAGACAGAGCTGCAGGATAACATAGATTACGACCAGAATATTCAATGGTACATGACAGTTAGGAAGGACAGGAATCCAGGATAAAAGTGGAGAGGTGACTCTGTTAATTAACGATGGAATTAGCGCAATACAGAGGGAAAACCTAAGTTCAGGAATCCAGGATGTTTCAGCGGTTTGCTTAGCGATGACGAACGATAATAGCAAGAAGTTACTTGTAACAGTGGTTTACATGCCCCCTGACAGTAACCATATATTAGGGCGGGGTACAAATACAGAAATGATGGGTGCTTGTCAGAAAGCTACGGTGATAATCACAGGGAATATTAAAATACATATAAACTGGAAATATCAGATGAACAAAGGTAGCCGAGATGAGGAGTTCATAGATTTTCTTTGGGATAGTTTCTGAGAACAGCACGTTCTGGAGCCAACCAGAGAGAAAGCTACAATAGACCTGAGATTCCACAGTAGTTGTTGCAGTCACTGCGGTCACCTTTGTTTTTATAGAGGGTGATGATATTGGCATCGCTCATGGCCTGTGGTACTGCTCCATCGTCCCAGCACAGGCATAGCAGTTCATGTAGTGCTGAGAGAATAGCAGTCTTGGCACTCTTGATTATTTCAGGGGTAATGCTGTCCTTCCCAGGGGTTTTTCCGCTGGCGAGAGAATCAATGGCATCACTGAGTTCCGATTTGATTGGCTGTATGCCCAGCTCATCCATGACTGGTAGAGGCTGGGCTGCATTGAGGGCAGTCTCAGTGACAACATTCTCCCTGGAGTTCAGTTCTAGGTTGTGCTCAACCCAGCGGTCCATTTGTTTGCGTTGGTCAGTGATTATGACCCCTGATTTAGATTTGAGGGGGCGATCTTCTTCATGGTTGGCCCAAGAACTCTCTTAATGCCATCAGACATTCCTCTGATGTTTCTGGTGTCTGAGACCAGCTGAATATGACTGCATAGGCGTTCCCAGTAGTCGTTTGCGCAGCGCCTGGCTGTTCTTTGTGCAGTGCTTCTGCCTGCTTTAAGTGCTGCGGATGTTAAATCGCTGGGGGCTTTCTTGTAGTTCAACAGTGCAATGCGCTGAGCGGCTATGACAGGTTCCAGCTCTTCATTATGAGATTGAAACCAGTCTGCATTTCTTTTCGCACTTTTGCCATAGGCGGTTAAAGCTGACTCATAGATGGCGTCTCTGATGTGGGCCCACTTGGTCTCAGCATCCGCTGTGGGAGCGTTTTGAAGGGCTGTTCCAAGTGAATTTAGACATTTTTGCAACAGCTGTCGGTGAGAAATTCTGCTCATGTTGACGCGCTGGTGGCCCTTCTGCTTGGAATGACGCAACTTCTTTGGTCTGAGTCTAACCTTGCTGCACGCCAGGGAGTGGTCGGTGTCGCAGTCTGCACTGTGGAAGCTGTGTGTGATTTGAACACTGTTTAAGGCGGCTCGCCTTGTGACAATGAGGTCCAGCTGGTGCCAACGACGTGATCTTGGGTGCCTCCATGAAACCTGATGACAGGGTTTAGTGTGAAAGAACTTGTGTGTGATGCAGAGGTTATGATAGGTACACAACTCAAGCAGTCTCTGCCCGTTCTCATTCATCCTTCCAACGCCATAGCGCCCAAGGCATGAGGGCCATGAGTCATGGTCGGCCCCAACCCTGGCATTAAAGTCCCCCAGCAGGAAAAGGTGTTCGGTGTTGGGGATGCTGCTAATGATGTTATGGATTTCCTCGTGGAACTGATCTTTAGCTTCAGGTGGGGAGCAGAATATTGGAGCATAGATGCTGAGTAGGTGTACTGGACCAGAGGTGGTGGGAGGTGGGATGGACAGTATGCATTCTGAGCCATTTGAGGGAAGCTCTCTCATGCTGAGCAAGGGGATTCTGATGGCAAAGGCCACTCCATGCTGTCTTGGTTCTTCAGGATCCCTGCCCTGCCAGAAGAAGGTGTAGTCTTGCTCTGCCAGAGATCCACTCGCGGGGAGGCGAGTCTCCTGAAGTGCTGCAATGTCTTAATTGAGTCTACTGAGCTCGTTGTTAATGATGGCTGTCTTCCGAGAATCGTTGATTTGTGTAAGGTCTTCCGACAGGCCAGGACACATCGTTCTGACGTTCCAGCTTGCAAAGCGAAGGGCTGGTACCTTCTTTCCTTTTTCCGTGTTGATTGGTGTGGTGTATCAGTCCACCTTTCGGGCAATGACCCTGAGCTCCAAGCACACATTGAAGCAGGTAATCTGTGGCGGCACAGAAGCTTAATGACCGGGGGCTGCCCGGTTTGAGGCGGGTGGTAGCTGTCCAGTGAGGTGCGATGACCTCTCCCACCGACAAAGGCAACCCGTGGCGCCCAGTTTCTACGCAAATCTATCTGGACTTACAACCCGTAACTGCTGCCTTCTGTGTTGGTTCAGTCATTGCGAGGCAACTTTGGAGTGAACTCTCCATGGGGCATGCCTGGGCGAATTTATAGAGGTTGAGATTTGCCCAGTCGCCAAAACCCCCCTCTCGGCCTTTCTAGTGGTGTCCAGAGGAGTGCAGAGCACGACGTTTGGCACCGGTATGGCTGCAGGAACTGCCGGAAACATGACAAAGGTGACACATGACCGCTTACTGGGTTGCGCTCCGGAATTTCTGTTCGGGTTTACTCCCTTCGCCTTGGTCTTTCCCGAGACATCCGCAAGGCAGTGGGGTTGTTAGGGCCCCTGCACATGTGTGGGATGATGCCAGTGGGAGGAGGGGATGCGAGGGGGAGGAGTGGAGGGAAGATGGTGCGGGGGTGCTGGGACGGGGTTGTGAGGGGTGAGCTGAGAGGGTGGAGCAGGGAAGGGGACGGGACGATGGAAGGGGGAAGGGAAGGGGAAGGGAGGGAAAGCAGGTGCAGGTAATAAGCCATTTCCTCAGTGTCCACCATCGACGTCTGGAAAGCTCATCCACGTCCTTTGGGAGATGAAGCATCTTTTGGCAGGCTTACAAAGGTGATTATATTCGTTAAGGGTTTTCTGATGTGTTTTAAATAAAGGCATACCGCATTGCCGACAGTGCGCTGCAGATGCTCTCCGAGCCATCTCCCGCGGGCGCTTTGAAGTTGCGGCCGGGGAGCCGTTCGTGGATTTTTTGGGTGTTCGGGGCACCTTTTCGCAGGACTTCCCTCGGGTCCTGCTGCTCCTTCTTCACCTCAATGGACCTACCGCAAGGCATCGCTGCAGACACTCTGGACAGTGAAGGCAGCAGGATCGGAGATTAAAGTGTCGACAGCTGTGCTCCTCAATTTCGTCTGGATCAATTTCGTTGAGAAAACAAAGAGCAGGTGTGGCTGGGGGAGGGCAGTGGGCCCAGGTAACATGAACTAAACTATTAGCTTTTGGTTAGGGCTAAAATGAACTGATTTAAAGAGCCAGGGGAGTTTAAACAGATTAAGAGGGTAGATTGGGGGGAGACAACACTAGGAAGGGAGCAGATGGCCATGGATAAAGTTGAACAGCAAGGGAGCTTCCGAGGGAGCTTCCAGCCCAGGAGCTTTCTTGGCTAGCTACTGTCAATGTTCAATAAATGTTCCCCTAATGACACTTGACCCACTTGGCCTACATTATCCCCCAGAACCAGATCCAGCAATGTCTCCTCCCTCATTAGGCCCCAGACGTACTGAAAAAGAAGATTCGCATCAACTCACTTCAAAAAGGCTTCTCTGCTCTGTCCTTTACATCATTACTACCCCAGTCTATATTCGCTGTTTAAAATCCCCAATTTAGGATGGATATAGCTGCCTTAGAGGGATCGAAGCAAAGGACTGAATCTTATGATTCATCTACGGATGGGCAGGGTAGTGGGGGTGTGGGCATATAATTCTGAGGGAAAGCAGGGAGTGGTATTCCCATTGCCTTCCCAATGCCCTTGAATTTAGTCGGAGGTGGGGACGGTCGAGGACAGCCTTCCAACCCAGACACCACTAGAGACCCTTAAGTGGCCAATTGACGGCCATTTAAAGGCCTCTTGTTTCAACTGCTGGTATTTTATCAGCGGTGGACGTGCCCTCTGCTGCGGGCACAGGCTGGATAATGAAAGAAGGTGGTCTCCGTGTGGGCTGCTGCTGGTGACCCTCCTCCATTACCATCTGTGACCGACAGCACGCTGGCAGCAAAGATCACCCCTTTGCGATCACCTGACATCCTGCCTTATCAGCCCAGCCCTCTGATTCGTCGCCAGAACCCTACTGACTGGCACCAGTGAGCCCACGCCTACGTACCTGCAGTCCTGGAATTTTACTCCATCTTGCGCCTGATCCGGTGCATGATGCAGTCCCAACAGTGACCACCACTCTCGGTGGTGCTGTTGTTTGGCCAGCAGCTCTTGGAGGCAGGATCCCTGTCCTGAAAGTGATGAGGATCCATATGGTGCGCAATTCATTGTAAAATGTATCCGGGGTCCCCAAATGGCCAAGACATGGTTCCCCACAACATTTTTGGTCTGGCGTCGGGATTCTGCCAGCTGCATAAAATCCAGTGCAAATGTTCAGCAAATTGATTCCTAGGGTTAGAGAACATCACCATTACTGACGTTCTGATGGAGGGAAGGTTATTGATGAAACTGCTGAAGGCAGTTGCACCTAGGGCATTACCCTGAGGAACTCCTGCAGTGATATCCTGAGGCTGAAGTATTTGGCCTCTGGCAACAGCAACCATATTCCTTTGAGATCTTTGTGACTCCAAATATTGGAGAGTTTTCCCCAGATAACCACTGACTTAAATTTTTCTCTGGCTTCTAAGTGCCACACCCTGTCAAATGTTGTCTTGGTGTCAAGGGCAGTCACTTTCATTTTATCTCTGAACTTTAGTTTCTTTGCGGATGTTTGGACCAGGCTTCAATGAGGTTAGGAGCCAGGTGACCCTGGTGAATTCCAAATTGACCACCGGTAAGAAGGTTATTGCTGAGTAAGGGACACTTAATATATTGTCAATGACAGCTTCCATCATTTTGCTGATGATTGACAGTAGACTGATGGTATGGTAATTTTTCGGATGGATGTGCCCTGATTTTTGCTGACAGGAGAGACGTGCGTAATGTTACACATTGCAAAGTAAATGCAACTGTCGGGGCTGTACTGGAACAGTTTGGCTCAGGCTGTGCAAGTTCTGCAGCACAATCCTTCAGCCAGGGTGACTTAGAGGCCATTGTAGAATTGTCCACCAGCACTCGCAACTGGACATGTCAGAACTTCAGAGTTTTGATCTGATCCATTTGTTGTGCTATCCCTTAGCTCTGGCAATAGTATGTTTCTTCCATTGTTTCGCACGTGTGCAGTCCTGTGCTGCAGCTTCACCAGATTGGCACCTCAGATTTAGGTGTGCCTGGTGCTTTGCGTGGTATGCTGTCCTACACTCATTGAAAGCGTTGATCCATGGCATGATTGGATTGAAACAGTGATGGACCTGCTAAGCCAAAACGAGTGCAGACTGTGGATGAATACAATTCCGCTGCTGCTGACGGCCCACAGCGCCTCAAGAATGATGGCCTTTCAGCTGCTATATCTCACAAAGACTACACAGTGGGATTCACAGCATGTGTGTGCACTTACATCGACTACACTGGAGCAGTCTCAGATTCGATCTGCACTTACAGGGACATCACAGCAGATATCACATAGTGGGTATATATCACTGAAATCTTCAGCAGGGAGTTAGAGATTGGGTCTCGATTTACAGAGACTCCACAGGGGGAGTTACAATGTCGCTTTGTACTTAAGGAGACACAAAAGTGGGAGGCATTGATTGCATCTGCAATTGCAGAGTCTCCAAAGGGAAAGTAACAGAGTCGCTCATGTGGAATCCACCAAGAGAGTCGGGAGGTGGTGGCGTAGTGGTATTGTCACTGGAGTAGTGACCCAGAGACCTAGGGTAATGCTCTGTGGACAAGGGTTTGAATCCTACCAAAGCAAACGGAGAAATTTCAATTCAACTAATAACAATGTGGAATTTAAAAAACGGGTTAGTCAAATGATGGCCATGACATCATTGTCGATTGTTGCAAAAACCCATCTGCTTCACTAATCTGGTTCACTAATGTCCTTTAGCGAAGGAAGTCTGCTCTCCTTGCCTGGTCTGGCCTACATGTGACTACAGACCCACAGCAATGTGGTTGACCCTTACATGCCCTCTGAAATGGCCTAGCAAGCCATTCAGTTGTATCAAACCGCAACAAGGTCAATAAGGAATGAAACGGAACGGACTACCAGGAATCGACGAAGGCACCATGAATGACAAGGACAAATCCATCCCTGTTGACCCTGCAATGTCTCCTTAGTAACATCTTAGGGTTTCTGCCAAAGTTGGGGGAGCTTACCCACAGATTAGTCAAGGAACAGCCTGACATCGTCATACTTATTGAATCGTACATTACAGACAATGTCCCAGACACCGCCATAACCATCCCAGGGTACGTCCTGTCCCACTGGCATGACAGACTCAGCAGAGGTGGCGGCACAGTGGTATATAGTCGGGAGGGAGTCAACTCCAGACCCCATGACATCTCCGAGCATCAGATCAAACATGGGCAAGGAAACCTCTTGCGGACTACCACCTATCGCCCCATACTCTCGGCTGATGAATAAGGAAGAGCTAAGGGTGACAAGGGCGCAGAATATACTCTGGGTGGGGGACTTGAATGTCCATCACCAAGAGTCGCTCTTTCGCACCACAGCAGACTGCTCTGGCTGAGTCCTAGTTGGAATAGCTGCTCGACTGGGTCTGCGGCAGGTGGTGAGCGAACCAACAAGAGGGAAAAACATACTTGACCTCATCCTCACCAATCTGCCAGATGCAGACGCATCTGTCCATGAAAATATTGGTAGCAGTGACCACTGCACAGATCTTGTGGCAACAATGTCCGTTTTCACATTAAGGATACCATCCATCGTGTTGTGTGTCACTACCATCGTGCCAAATGGGATAGGTTTCAAACAGATATAGCAACGCAAAACTGGGCACTCATGAGGCGCTTTGGACCATCAGCAGCAGCAGAATTGTATTAAACCCTATTCTATAAGCTCTTGGCCCAGCATATACACCACTCTACCATTGCCATCAAGCCTGGTTCAATGAAGAGTGCAGGAGGGCATGCCAAGACCAGCACCAGGGATACCTCAAAATGAAGCGTCAACCTGGTGAAGCTACATCCAGGGCTACCTGCGTGCAAAACTGCATAAGCAGCATGCGATAGACAGAGCTAAGAAATCCCAAAATCAATGGATCTGCAGTTCTGCCACATCCAGTCTTGAATGGTGGTGGACAATTAAACAACCAACTGGAGGAGGTGGCTCCACAAATATCCCTGTTCTTAATGATGGGGTAGCCCAGCACATCAGTGCAAAAGATAAGGCTGAAGTTTTAGCAACAATCTTCAGCCAGAAGTGCCGAGTTAATGATCCAACGCGGCCTCTTCCTGATGTCCACAGCATCACACTTGCCAGTCTTTAGCCAAAGCGATTCACTCGCATGATATCCAGAAACGACTGAAGGCACTGAATGCTGCAAAGGCTAATGGCCCTGTCTATCTTCCGGCAATAGCACTGAATAACTGTGCTCCAGAACATTCCGCATCGCTAGCCAAGATGTTCCAGTACAGCTACAACACTGGCATCTACCCAGCGATGTGGAAAATTGCCCACTGGATAGCACTGCCAGTGGCACCCACCTAGCAATAACCTGATCACTGATGCTCACTTTGGGTTCCACCAGGGCCACTCAGCTCCCAACTTTATTACAGCCTTGGTTCAAAGACGGACAAAAGAGCTGACCGCAAGAGGTGAGTTGAGAATGACTGCTCTTGATTGCAATGCAACATTTGACCGAGTATGGCATCAAGGTGCCCTAGCAAAAATGTCAATGGGAATCATTGGGGAAACTCTACACTGGTTAGAATCATACCTCGTGGAAAGGAAGATTCTTGAGGTTGTTGGGGGTCAAGCATCTCAGCTCCAGTACATCACTGCAAGAGTACTAGTACCAACCATATTCAGTTGCTTCATCAATGACCTTCCTTCCTTCATAAGGTCTGAACTAGGGATGATTGCATAATGTTCAGCACCATTCGCCTCAGATACTGAAGCAGTCCATATAGAAACGCATCAAGACCTGGACAATATCCAGGCATGGGCTGATATGTGACAAATAATATCCGTACCACACAAGTTTCAGGCAATGCCCATCTCCAAGAAGAGAGAATCTAAACATCTCCCTTTGACTTTCAACGGCATTACGATCGCTGAATCCCCCACTATCAACATCATAGGGGTTACCATTGACTAGAAACTGAACTGGAGTAGCCATATATATACCGTGGCTACAAGAGCAGGTCAGAGGCAAGGAATCCTGTGGCAAATTTATTCAGCCAGCCGACCATCTAGAAGGCACAAGTCAGGAGTGTAATGGAATACTCTCCACTTGCATGGATGGGTGCAGCTCCAAATCACTCAAGAAGCTCGACATCATCCAGGACATGATTGGCAACCATCCAAACGTTCACTCCCTCCCCCACAGATGCACAGTGGCAACAGTGTGTACCAAAGTTATAATGTGAGAGTTGTAAGCATTGTCTGAAGTGATATTGAATTCGTGTTGGGATATTGAAATTTTAAGCCTCAATTTTCCCTTCAACCCTTTTCATTATATCTTTACATCTGTCCCAGACAAAACTCTTGAGTATTTTGCAGGAGCTAATGGATTTGAGTCAGGACATAAAATGTGATTTAGAGGTTTTGAAATAGTACCGAATGGGATAATGTAGATATGATCAGGAATTGGAAACAAGTTTAAATCAGGAAAATAACAAATTAATTTATAACAGAATAAAGGAAACGATTGCTTTTTCTTACTGTTAAGAAAAGCAAGATTACAGTGTTGGCCTTTTAAAAATGGTTGGAGTTTATTTTTATTCTCTCTTGGGATGCGGGCGCCGCTGGCAAGACGAGAATTTGTGCTCATCCCTAATTTTTATTGATAACTAAAACTCTTGTTAGACCATTTCTGACAGCAGTTAAGTTAAACCACATTGCTGTGGGTCTAGGGTCACAAATAGGCCAGTTAGGGTAAGGAGAGCAGATTCCCTTCCCTGTAGGATGGTAACGAATCAGAGGGGTTTTATGACAATTAATACCAGTTTCATGGCACTATCACGACAACTAGCTTCCAATTCCATATTTTAATTAATTGAATTTGTTAATTAATTGAATTTAAATTCCATCAGCTTGATTCGAACTGCATTGACATTGCCACTATGCCATGTTTGCCCCAATCTACAACCTGTGGGAAGCTCCGCACACTTTATTTTATTGTCTTACTGAAGTAAGAATGTTGAAGTTTATTGTTTAATAGTTTGAGTTAACTTTTTCTTTAATTGATTACAGTCAGTTTAAAAAGTGACAGTAAAAAATGAAATGGCATAATTTTGTTTGCTTATTTCAAACATGTTCTTTAGTGATTTGTGCTTAGTTAATAAGCTTTAGCCTGATTTCAAGTAAAATTATTAAAGATAACTTTTGTTCACTTGTTAAGTCATAGGAACTTGAATATAATTGGGGCTGCGTGAAATTCTGATTGTTATGATAAAATATGTAGGAATCTGATTTCTGGTTGCAAAATCCACACATTAGAATTGGCTGTTCTGATGTTTTTAAACATTTAATGGTGTGAATTGGAATTTGAGACATTCCAGGATATTCAGATTGTTTATTCAGCATGTTTTTTTTTAAAGCTAAATATTTGAAAATAATTACAGTTTGCATTTGAAGTTTTTAAATTGCTAACAGCATTGGACAAATTAAACCATTGGGCTCGTAAGCAGAGCCACAACTGATTCATGTTTTTGCTTTTCAGCATATCACCATGTTTTTCACCTCCAAAAAAATATGGCAGCAAGGGATCGAGTAGCAAAAAATAAGATCTCATCTGCAGACGTCCAATGGCATAGCATGGTGATATTTTGAACGAAAGGCTTTACCTGTCAAAAATGTGGCTTTAACCTATTTAGGGTGCTTTGTATCTCCGGAGATAAAGAGATAGAGAAAGAAGAATTCTGTTAAATTGAAAGCCACCGAGCCTTGTTACTGAGATTGGAATTGATACAATATAAAGATATGAGTTGCTATTACAATCACTTCAGAAAGACAAAGTTGACAGAAGGTTAAACAATGGTTCAAATTGTCAATAAAAATAATTAATGAATAGTAGTTCAGGTGGTTTCTGAATATCGAACATATGAACGTACTAATTAGGAACAGGAGTAGGCCATTCAGTCCCTCGATCCTGCTCTATCATTCAATAAGATAATGGCTGATCTATTTGTAACCTCAGCTTCATATTCGTGCACACCGCCGGTAACATTCCTCCCCTTGCTTATCAAGACTCAACCTACCTCTACCTGATAAATATAAATAGCCATTTCTGGCATCAAGCTTGCTGAAAAATCTTGCCCCTGTCAGTGCTGATTTGATCACTTCCAGTTTTGGAGTAGGATGGCAATTCTTCTTTATTCCTCATTTATCCTTCAAAACTCAAATAATGTATCCGTAATTGTAAGTTATTATTGTTAAAACTAAAATTTAACATTTAATAAATTGAATGGCTGGTAAGTTTTTCATGTAAGGGACAATGCATTAACATCCAGCTTAGGAAGCCAGACTTCGGGAAAATATATAAATAAAAAGAAATAAAACTTTAAAATCAATACCTAAAATACATCCCTGTGTAAATACGAAACGTATAGCTCTTAGTTATAGGTGGTACCATCAGTTAATAAACACAGCACATTGTAGTATATATACGAATTACTCTAAGTTAAAGGGTATGTAGTGGTGTCGTGGTAATGTCGCTGGACTAGTAACCCAAAGACCCAGGCTACTGCTCTAGTGTCACGGATTCGAATCCCAAATTGGAAGATGGTGTGTTTAAAAAAAAAATCTAGCTTAATGGTGAGCATGAAACTATTATTTCTTTATTTTCGAGATACAGCACTGAAACGGGCCCTCCGGGCCACCATGTGCCGACCAACAATGGGCGGCACAGTGGCGCAGGAAGGGGTGCAGATAAACATTTCTGTGGCCGCACAGTGGCGCAGTGGTTAGCACCACAGCCTCACAGATCCAGCGACCCGGGATCAATTCTGGTTGCTCCTTTGTGGAGTTTGCAAGTTCTCCCTATGTCTGCGTGGGTTTTCTCTGGGTGCTCCAGTTTCCTCCCACATGCTAAAGACTTGCAGGTTGATAGTTAAATTGGCCATTATAAATTGCCCCTAGTATAGGGACAGGTGGGGATATGGTAAGAAAATGGAATTAGCGCAGAATTAGTATAAATAGGTGGTTGATGGTCGGCACAGACTCAGTGGGCCGAAGGGCCTGTTGCAGTGCTGTACCTCTAACAAAACAATCAACAAACAGTACCGAGCACGGATCGCTGAAATGGTGAAGCTGTGGTGCAAACCAATGCACCACTGTGCCGCGCTTTGGAAAGACCCATTTGGTGCTCTAACGTTCTTTAGGGAAGCAAATCGGCAGTTCTTACTTGGTCTGACCTATATGTGACTCCAGACAAACAGCAATGTGGTTGATTCTGAAAATGCCCTTTCAAATGGCCTAGCAAGCCATTCAGTTCAAGGCAAGTAGAGATGGGCAATAAATGATGTCATAACCAGTGACACCCACAACTTATTAACGAATAAAAAATCAATTAAGAAAGTTATTAAAGTAAATTATCTGAATAAGAATGCATGGCTCAAAGACTGGTTTGGGAGAAATGAGTTCTGGTTCGTGGGGCAGTGACACTACTACTAGGGACACTGGGCGCTGTACCGTTGGGACGGTCTTCACCTGAACCCTGCTGGGACCAGTGTTCTAGTGAACAGCATATCTAGGGAACCAGACAAGGTTTTAAACTAAATAGTGGGGGTAAGGGATGTGGCAAATCAAAGAGGAGAGACAACGCAAGAGAAATGTATTCATATGGGAAATGATAAACAGAATGTGACAGGAAGGGACAAAGAGTACAAATATAAAGGTAAAAGGACAAAACCAAAGGTTCTGCATCTGAATGCATGTAGCAATAAAACAAAATAAATGAATTGACAGCGCAACTACGAATAAATAAGTATGATCTGTAGGTCATTACAGAGACAGAGCTGCAGGATAACATAGATTACGACCAGAATATTCAATGGTACATGGCAGTTAGGAAGGACAGGAATCCAGGATAAAAGTGGAGAGGTGACTCTGTTAATTAACGATGGAATTAGCGCAATACAGAGGGAAAACCTAAGTTCAGGAATCCAGGATGTTTCAGCGGTTTGCTTAGCGATGACGAACGATAATAGCAAGAAGTTACTTGTAACAGTGGTTTACATGCCCCCTGACAGTAACCATATATTAGGGCGGGGTACAAATACAGAAATGATGGGTGCTTGTCAGAAAGCTACGGTGATAATCACAGGGAATATTAAAATACATATAAACTGGAAATATCAGATGAACAAAGGTAGCCGAGATGAGGAGTTCATAGATTTTCTTTGGGATAGTTTCTTAGAACAGCACGTTCTGGAGCCAACCAGAGAGAAAGCTACAATAGACCTGGTATTGAAGAATGACGTATGATTAATTAATGACCTCATAGGGAGCAGCGATCATACTATGATTGCATTTTACTTTCAGTTTGATGGAGAGGTTAAACAGTTATGAATAGCTGCAGATTACACAGGAAAATAGGAGCAGGAGTAGGCCATTCAGCCAGTCGAGCTTGCTCTGCCATTCAGTATCAATATGGCTGATCGTACACTTCAATGCCTTTTCCCCCACACTATCCTCATAACCCCTTATGTCATTTGTATTTAGAAATCTGTCACTCTCTGCTATAAACATACTCAATGACAGAGCTTCCTCGGTCCTCTGGGGTAGATAATTCCAGATATTCACAACCCTCTGAGAGAAAGTATTTCTCCTCATCTCTGTCCTATGTGGCTTCTCCCTTATTTTGAAACTGTGCCCCCTGCTTCTAGACAACCAAGCCATGGGAACATCTTCTCGACATCTACCCTGTCTAGCCCTTTAAGTACCTTGTAGGTTTCAATGAGATTACCTCTCATCCTTTGAAACACTAGACAATACAAACCCACTTTCCCCAATCTCTCTTCATAGGACAGTCCCTTCCTCCCCATCCCATCCTGGGAACATGTCTGGTGAATCTTCGTTGCCCTCTCTCTATGGCAATAATATCCTTCCTAAGGTAAGGGGACCGAAACTGCAGACAGTACTCCAGGTGTGTGCTAACCGAGGTTCGATACAATTGAAGCAAGAATTCACTACTCCTGTACTCAAACCGCCTTCTGATAAAGGCTAACATGCCACTAGCCTTCTTACTTGCTTGCTGCACCTGAATGTTAGCTTGCGGTGACTTATTGACAAGGACACCCTTTGTCCATCTACACGTTTTAACGTCTTACCGTTTAAGGAATACTCTGCACATCTCTACCAAGGCGGATAACCTCATTTTTTTCACATTATATTCCATCTGCCACGTTCTTGCCCCACGAACTAAGCCTTACCAAATCCCCTTGAAGCCGCTTTGCATCGTCCTCGCAACACACATCCCCACCTAGCTTTGTGTCATCTGAAAACTTGGAAATGCTGCATTTAGTCCTCACATCCAAATCATTGATATATATTGTGAACAGCTGGGGCCCAAGCACTGTTCCCTGCGATACCCCACTTGTCACATTCTGCCAAGCGAGAATGTCCTGTTTATTCTTACTCTCTGGTTTCTGCCTGTCAACCAATTCTTAATAAATGCCAGTATGTTAATTCCTATCCCATGTGCTTTAAATCTGCTAACCAACCTCTTGTGGGGGACGTTATCAAAGGCCTTTTGAAAATCCAAGTGTACCATATCTACAGACTTCCTATTAACAATTCTGTGTGTAACATTATCACAAAACATCAACAGGTTCAGCGAACATGATCTATCATTCATAAATACATGTTGACTATGCCCAAACAGATCATTATTATCCAAGTGTCCATTTATTATATCCGTTAGAACAGATTCTAGCATTTTCCCAATGACTGACGTAAGGCTAAGAGATCTGTAATTCCCTGTTTTCTCTCTACCTCCCTTCTTAAATAGTGACGTGACATTTGTGACCTTCCAACCTCAATATCTTATTAAAACCATGAGATGAGCCAGGTGACACTGCAGGTTGAAGATTGTACACCCATTCTGAATTCTGAAGAAAGGTCACTGGTATGAAACGTTTAATCTGCTTCTCTCTCCACAGATGCTGCCAGACTTGCTGAGTGTTTCCAGCAGTTCTTGTTTTTATGCCATATGCCTTCTTCACCAACCTGTCTACCTTTATCTTCAGTTTCAGGGAACTATGTAGTTGCACCCCAAGGACTCTCTGCTCAGCAACACAACATAGCTGACATATGCCTCCTTCTTTGTCCTGACCAGACACTCAATATCCCTCGTCAAGTAAGGTTCCCTTGTGTGAGGGAATGATGTTGCAATAATTTCGGGATAAGCCATATCAATCAATTAGCAATTGATTTTTCTGGTTTGTATAAACCTACAAGAAAACTTGTCGCTGTCTGTTTATTTGAAACAAAAATTAATGAAAGGGCGTTGGAATTAAACCCTAATAAAAATACACTTGCGCCATCAGGTGAATGGACAGTGATAATTATTCACATCACACCACCTGACTGTAACAATCTGCATCAACTGTATTGTCAATTCGGAATTCTCCAAAAAAAAAATGAAATCGTACTTCGACATCCCGAGTCCATATTGTTTATACAAATCGTGAACCACCGTGTTGCCAGCGCTGATCCTTGTGTAGAACCACTTCCCACTTTTCGCCAGTCTGAGAAAATGCTTTTAACCCTTACTCTCTGCTTTGTGTTTCTGTATCCATCTTGCTGCCCATTCTGATTTGTGTTCCCTAACTGCACTTGATCTGAGATTAGTCTTGAGTCTGCTGTGTGCCAGCTTATCGAAGGCCTCTATAAAGTCAATTACATCTTCCGTATCAGTCTTACCTACTCTTTCTGATATCACTCAAAGAATAACATCAGAATGACCTTCCTTTTTGAATATGCACTGATTACTTATGTGCTTACAATGCTATTATTTTATGTGTTTCTCATTTTTTGGCATCTTGGAATAAGGATTCCTTTATCGTTTACACCTCTGACGTTATGTTAACTGGTCTACGGTTTTTGTCACTTGTTCTATATCCTGTTTTAAATTCAGGAATTACATTATCTGTGCTCTTTTAAATTAAAATATATTATATTCAAAAAACTTAAAAATCAAAACAATTCAAAATGGACCTTTCATAAAGTGCATAAAAGATCATCAGCCAAAACACACTCTGCTGCATACAACCCGAAGGGTTTTACGTTGTTACCAGCCGCTCTGAATAATATTGTGCGAAGTCTTTCGACAGCAGCCTTTCCATATTGAGCCTTTGTGGGGGCTGCCCCAAGCTTTACTGCGTCCCTCAGCATGTCGTCCAGAACCTTGGAATGTGCCAGTCTACAAAACCATGTTGATTCTGCATGATTAACTTGAATTTTTCTAAGTGCCCTGCTCTAAGATCTTCAATAATAGCTTCTAAAATTTTCCCTAAGGTAGGTGTTAAGCTACCTGCCTGTCATTTCCTGATTTCTGCTCCCCTTCCTTTTTGAAGAAAGCAGTTACATTGGCTATTTCCCAATCGAATGGAATCTTCCATGATTCTCAGGAAATTTAGAAAATTAAAACCAACACATCAGCTATCTCACTGGTCACTTATGTTAAGACCCGAGGATGAAGTTCATCAGGGCCTGAGGACTTGTGAGCATGCAGCTCCAAATATTTGCTCAGTGCCACTTCCCTGTTGATTGCAATTTTCTTAAATTCATTCTTCCCTCTCATTTCCTGATTTAAAGCTATTTCTGGGATGCTGCTTGTGTCCTCTATAGTGAAGATCGATGCATACTACATGTAAATTCCCCTTCCATCTCCTTATTTTCCCTTATTAATTCCCCAGACTCTCTTTCTATAAGGCCAATGCTCACTTTGTTAAAACTTCTCTTTTTAAAATGCTATATAAATCCCCCCCATATACATCTTTAAATTGTTCATTGCTGCTTTTTATATTGTGCCCAATCTTTGGACCTGCAACCAATTTTTGCACAATTATATGATTTTTTTCTTTCAGTTTGATACTAACTTGAACTTTTGTTTGGTTAACCATGGGTGGTGAGTCCTCCACTTGGAATTTGTCTTTCAAGTTCCAATGTATCCATCCTGTGTATTCTGAAATATCCTCTTAAATGTCTGCCACTGCATCTGTATTGACCGATCCCTTAACCAATTTTGCCAGTACACTTTTGCAAGCTGTACTTTCAAGCCCTTATAACTGCCCTCATGCAATTTTAAAATAATATTCATAGACTTACTTTTCTCTCGCTCAAACTGAATATAAAATTCAGTGATGTTATGATCGCTGCTTCCAGGGACGCCTTCACTATTAGGTCATTAATTAACCATATCTCGTTGTACAATACCAGGTCTGGTATAGCCTACTCACTGTTTGGCTCTTATCTGTACTAAGAAGCTATCCCAGAAACCTACTATGAACTCTACATCTCGGATACCTTTGCCCATCTCATTTTTGCAATCTATATATGGATTAAAATCCCCCATGATTATTGCCATACCTTTCTAAGAAGCAACAATTATTCCTTCCTTTTTACCCCGTATTACTGTGTAATTACTCAAATGGGGCCTGCACACCACTCCCACACGTGACTTCGTGCCGTTATCATTCCTCATCTCGACTCAAATCGCTTCCACATCCTGGTTTCCTGAACTTAGATTACCCCTCTCTACTGTGCTCATACCATTATTATTTAACAAATCCACCCCTCCAGATTTTCCTAGCTTCCTGTCCTTCATAAATGTCATATACCCTTCAATATGCAGGTTCTAATCTTTGCAACCCTACATCTATGCCTCTGTAATGGCTACCAGATCGTACTTGCAAAATCATCTTTGCAGTTCATCAGTTTTGTTTCAAATGCTACGTGCATTCAGATGCAGAGTCTTAGTTTTAACTTTATTTTTGTAACCTCTCGCCTTCTCTGCTGATTTACTTTTAGATTTTTAATCACTGTCCCTTCCTGTCACAGTCTATTCATCTTTTCCCATATTAATACCATTCGCTCTTGCATTGTCTCTACTTTTTGATTTATGACATACTTCCAAATTGATCCCTTGCCCTACTATTGAGCTGAACCCCTCTCTACTTCCAATGTTATGCGAATTGCTACAACACCAGCCCAAATGGTACAGCCCCCACTATTCCCAGTATTGGTGCCAGTGCCCCACGAACTGGAACCCACTGCTCCATCACAAGTCTTTCAGACACGCATTCATTGCTCAAATCATATTTGCCCTACTCCAATTTGCATATGGCTCAGGTAATAATGCAAAGATTATTGCCTCTGCGGTTCTGCTTATTAATTTGGTGCCGAGCTCCACATACTGATTATGCAGAACCTCCCTTCTCGCCCTGCCTATGTCGTTGGTACCGACATGGACCACGACGACTGGATCCTCCGCCTCCCACTGTAAGTTCCTCACCAGCCCTAAGCAGCAGGCATGAAGCCTGGCATGGGGCAGGCAACACAGCCTTCTGGACTCTCGCTCCTTGCTGCCGAGAACAGTGTTAATCCCACTCACGATACTGTCCCCGATGACCACTACTTTCCGTTTTGCTCGCCCAAGTTGACTGACTTCGTGTATCATGATGCCATGGTCAGTCTGCTCTTCCACAATACAACTCTCGCTCTTGTCCATACAACCTGCAAGGGCCTCGGACTTGTTGCTCATTGCAAAAGCTGAGGCTCCTCCATTGCCATTCTTCTCGATACCCTTACCTGCCTCACTTCAGTCACGCCCTCCTGTCCCTGACCAATGAAAAAACAGATGACCCTATCCGAAGAAGTGTGACTGCCTTCCCGAAGAAAGTGTTCAGGTCACTTTCCCCTCCCTGATGCATCGCAGTGCCTGCAGCTCGGCGTCAAGGTCAATGACTCAGGGCGGCACAGTGGCGCAGTGGTTAGCACTGCAGCCTCACAGCTCCAGCGACCCGGGTTCAATTCTGGGGACTGCCTGTGTGGCGTTTGCAAGTTCTCCCTGTGTCTGCGTGGGTTTCCTCCGGGTGCTCTGGTTTCCACCCACATGCCAAAGACTTGCAGGTTGATAGGTAAATTGGCCATTCGCAATTGCCCCTAGTATAGGAGGGTGGTCGGGAAATATAAGGACATGTGGGGATGTGGTAGGAATACGGAATTAGTGTAGGATTAGTATAAATGGGTGGTTGATGGTCGGCACAGACTCGGTGGGCCGAAGGGCCTGTTTCAGTGCTGTATCTCTAAACTAAACCGAAACTCTTCAACATGCATGACTTAACCACGAACCTGTTTGCCATGCCATCCAGGAGACATCATCACTCGTCCTGCCATCTTTATTGTATTAATTTCTTTATTTTTTCTTATTTAATTATGGCGACCCTCTTCTGACTCAGTGCCCTGAAACAGCACTCAGTGTGGACAAGCAGCACTGAGGGTCACTGAATTTGTCGTCTCTGATGAGTCAGCTCTACTAGCGCTCTGCAAGAGCTCCAAAATCAGTCTAAGCTAGCGACCAACGTAACAAGCTGCAGCTGCTCTCAGAAAGTTTGTATACCTCTGTTTCAAACTGTAAGAAACCTAACTTACTTCTTAACTTACACAATAATTTCAATTTATTGCTAAATGTAAACAAAACAAACACTGGATCTGACCCTTTAAATTCACTGACTTACCAAACTCCGTATTCACACTTTGTATCCTCCAGCAGCACACGCTGGATCTTCCTGAATAGAATCCTGTGGGGGCCAACAATAAATAATTTGAGGTTTCCTTGGCCTAAGTACCATAACAACCGTTGTTACACTGAGCAAGCCGTTGTCCAGAACTCTGCTGTTCCATTGCAGCTATAACACTGACATCTGACTGACAATATGGAAAATTGCCCAGGTATGTACCGTCCACACAATGCAGGGCAGATCCAATCTAGCCAATTACAGTCCCACCAGTCTACTCTCCAGCATCAGCTAAATGAAGGAAGCTATAGTCGACAGTGCTATGAAGAGATACGTATTCTGCGCACCAAACCTCTGTTTGGGTTTGCCAGGAAAACCGGGGTCAAGATCTCGTTGCAGGCTTATTCCAAACATGGACAAAAGAGGTGAATTCCAGATGTGAGGTGAGAGTGACTGGTCCTAAGATTAAGGCAGCATTTGACCGAGTGTTGCATCGATGTGCGCTGGCGAAATTGAAGTCCATAGAATCACAGGGAAGACTCTCCACTGGTTGGAATCATATCCAGCACAAAGAAAGATGATTGTCGTTGTTTGAGACCAATTGTCTAAGCCCCTGAACACTGCTGCAGTAATTCCTCAGTGTAGTGCTCTAGGCAGACCATCCTCAGCTGCTGTTACAATGACATTCCCTCCAGCATTTGGAAATCAGGAGAATGTTCTTTACCAGCAGAAAGGTGAGAATGTGGGGTTCGCTTCCACAGCTAGTGGTTGAGATGAATAGTGTAGGTGTATGTAAGGGGGGGTGGGGTGCTGGGGAAATACATGAAGGAGAATGGAATCGAAGGACATTGCGATGGGCTGACACGTGGAGGTGGTGGGATGGATGCTGGACGTACACTTCTGTGTGCTGCCCAGCACCAGTGACAGGAGGTGTCGCCAGGCCATGTGATTTTCCAGTCATTGTCCTTCCCCGCTAGGGTCAGGCACTCCAGGTTCTGCATGTCGTGGTTGATGAGCCAGGCTGTGACCATTCGTTTTCTTTGTGTTGTCATTACACGCTGGTACAGACCGCGGGACCAGACACGCGCGCGCGCGAGAGAGAGAGAGAGAGAGAGAGAGAGAGAGAGAGAGAGAGAGAGATGGAGTTTAGGAGGAAATCCATCAATGACAAGGTAAACCACAAAATCGGTGCAATTCGATTGGGTGGACGGGGAGTGAAGATTTGTTGGTTGTCATAGTCATAGTCATATATGCTACTAAAGTGGGTTGTTCGGCCCGTTGAGTCCATGCCGACTGTCCACGGAGCAATCCAGTTATTTCCACTCCCCTGTTCGATATTTCTAGCCCTGCGGCTTTACACTCTTCAAATGCGCATCCAATTTCCTTGTGAAATTATTGATGGACTCTTTTCCCATCACCCTTGCGGGGTGATTGTTCCTGGTCCTTACAACTGACTGCATAAAAACAGTTACTCTTCACGTTCCCTCTGTATCTCTTGGCCAAATCATTCAACCTGTGCCCCCCAGACCTTGTACCATTAGTTAATGCGAACGGTCTTTTTCCTTGTCTAACTTATCTAAGGCTATGACAACCTTCTACAGCTCTATCAAATTTCCCCTCAATCAGCATTGTTTCAAGGAGAACAAACCCGGTTTATTTGCTTAAACTTGTAACGTCAATGCCACATCCCTGCAATAATTCTAGTTAATCTCCTCAGCACTCTCGCAAGAACCCTCACAGAACTGGACGCAATGCTTCAGGAGAGGCCTAACCAGAGCTTTATGCAGTTTCAGCATAACAGTTCTGATGAAAGGTCACAGACCTGAAACGTTAACTTTGCTTCTCTCTCCACGTAAGCTGTCAGACCTGCTGAGTAATTCCAACATTATTTGTTTTTATTTCAGAATAACATCCCTGGCATTGTGTTGAGTATCATTATTTGTGAAGCCTCTGAATATGTTTTGCCACCTTCAACGATCAATTCACATGCCTCCTGCGCATTCCTTTGAACTGTGTCATTAATTATGACAAAATGCATCATCTCACACTACTCTGTATGATATTCCATCTGTCAATTCTCTGTCCATTCTGCTAGCCTGTCAATATCCTGTTGCAGGCGGTTTGTATCATGCTCACCGTTTTCCACCCCTATTCTCTTCTCTTTGGCCTCCTTATCTCGAGAGACAATGGGTTAGGAGGTGGTCAGTGGTGTGTGGAGCAGCGACTGGAGGGGCTATAAAGGCCAATTCTAGAGTGACAGGCTCTTCTGCAGGTGCTGCAGAAAAATCTGTTTGTCGAGGCTCCCCTGCGCCTTTGTCTTTTTCCTGCTAACTACGAAGTCTCTTCGACTCGCCACACTTTAGCCCCGCCTTTATGGCTGCCCGCCAGCTCTGGCGACCGCTGGCAACTGACTCCCACGACTTGTGATCAATGTCACAGGATTTCATGTCGCGTTTGCAGAAGTATTTAAAGCGGAGACATGGACGGCCGGTGGGTCTGATGCCAGTGGCGAGCACGCTGTACAATGAGCCTTTGGGGATCCTGCCATCTTCCATGCGGCTCACATGGCCAAGCCATCTCAAGCGCCGCTGACTCAGTAGTGTGAATAAGCTGGGGATGTTGGCCGCCTCGAGGACTTCTGTGTTGTAGGTACGGTCCTGCCACCTGATACCAAGTATTGGGGCGGCACAGTGGCGCAGTGGTTAGCACTGCAGCCTCACAGCTCCAGCGACCCGGGTTCAATTCTGGGTACTGCCTGTGTGGAGTTTGCAAGTTCTCCCTGTGACTGCGTGGGTTTCCTCCGGGTGCTCCGGTTTCCTCCCACATGCCAAAGACTTGCAGGTTGATAGGTAAATTGGCCATTATAAATTGCCCCTAGTATAGGTAGGTGGTTGGGAAATATAGGGACAGGTGGGGCTGTGGTAGGAATATGGGATTCGTGTCGGATTAGTATAAATGGGTGGTTGATGGTCGGCACAGACTCGGTGGGCCGAAGGGCCTGTTTCAGTGCTGTATCTCTAAACTAAAACTAAACAGCGAAGATAGAATGAATTGAGACGTCGCTCTTGGCTGACATACGTTGTCCAGGCCTCGCTGCCATAGCCCAAGGTACTGAGGACACCGGCTTGATACACCGTACTTTTGTGTTCCGTGTCAGTGCGCCATTTTCCCACACTCTCTTGGCCAGTCTGGACATAGCAGTGGAAGCCTTTCCCATGTGCCTGTTGATTTCTGCATCGAGAGACCGGTGACTGGTGATAGTTGAGCCTAGGTCGGTGAACTCTTGAACCACTTCCAGAGCGTTGTCGCTATTATTGATGGATGGAGCATTTCTGACGTCCAGCCCCATGATGTTCGTTTTCTTGAGGCTGATGGTTCGGCCAAATTAATTGCAGGCAGCCGCAAACCTGTCGATGAGACTCTGCAGGCACTCTTCAGTGTGAGATGTTAAAGCAGCATCGTCAGCAAAGAGGAGTTCCCTGAAGAGGACTTTCCGTACTTTGGACTTCGCTCTTAGACGGGCAAGGTTGCACAACCTGCCCCCTGATCCTGTGTGGAGGAAAATTCCTTCTTCTCCAATCCTATTAATTTGATATTATCTGCGAGTTTTCAACTTCTAGCACCTGCATGACTACTTTCAACGACTGTTGCTCAAGGACTCCCAGGTCTCGCTGCATATCCCCTTTTCTCAATCTATCGTCGTTCAGATAAAAATCTAATACAAACTCGCACCAGGGAAGATATCATAGCATTTTAACTCATTGCCTCCCTCCAATGCATCAGCTCTTGTCCACTCCGACAACCAGGGTGGGGAGCTTCTTATCCACTAGAAGGTCAGTTACCCTTTGTCGACCCAACCTCTGGGATGAGAGGATTGTCTAATGATGAATAAATGAGTAGTATTGGCCTATATTCCCTGGAGTTTAGAAGGATGATATGTAATTACATTGAACTGTACAGAATTCTGAGGGGCTTGACAGGATCGATACTGAGAGGCTGTTTCACCCTTGAAGGGGTGTCTGGAACTAAGGGTCATCATCTCGGTCCTTCGGAGTTAAATGAAGATTTTATTTCACTCAGAAGGGTATGAGTCGTTGGAACTCCCTACACCCGAGAGCTGTGGACTCTCAGTCCTCTGCCACCTCCCCGTATCTAGAGAGGAAGCCCTTATGCGATTTCCAATTGCAATTCCTTGTCCATGGCTTTATTCAACTTCCCCTTAATTAGATCGACACTATTCGCCTCAACCACTCAGTGTGGCAGCGAGCTCCACATTATCACCACTCACTGGTTGAAAAAGATTTCCTGAATTCCTCATTGTGTTCAGTGACTATGTTACATTCATAGCCCCTCGTTCTGGTCTCACCTGCAAGTCAACTCAATCGAACCCTTTCTTAATGTTAAAGACTACTATCAGGTCACCCTTCAGAACTGTGATCTTTAGAGAAAAGAGCCCCAGCCTGTTCAATATTCCCTGACAGTTGTAATCTTTCAGTTCATTCTTTCCTAAACTTATAATCCAAATATCACAGAGGCTGCTGCATTCACCGTTCTTTATTATAAATGCACATATGTCTTGGTGTGGGCGTCACTGGCAAGGTTGGCATTTATTGCCCATCCCTAGTTGTCGTTTCAGAATATGGTGGCAAAACCACGCATGAACCACTGCAGTTCATGTGGTCTGCGTACACCCATAGTGCAGTTAGATAGGGAAACACAGGATTTGAGACAGCAACAATGAAGGAACGATTCATGTATTACCAAGTTGGGATGGTGAGAACGACCCAGAGGGGATCTTGGAGGCGGTGCTGTCCCCACGCAACTGCTACCCTTGTCCTACCAAGTGGTAGAGGTCGTGGGTTTCGAAGTTGCAGCCTTCATGACTCTTTTTATGTATACAAACAAACACACATAATACCGAACCCAGATCTAAAGTTACATACACCCACATACAACACTCTTAGACACACACATATACACTCACAAATACATACATACAATCACTCAACCCCCATCAGAACTCGATGAGGCCATTCAATCTTTGCAGTCTGTTATTCACACGAACAGGAGGAAGCCATCAGGCCTCCTCGAGCCTGTTATGCAGGAACTGGATGAGTCCATTCAATCTCTCAAGTCTGTTACTCTAGAAGAGCTGGAGGTCATTCAGTCTCTCGAGACTTTTGGACAGGAACTTTAAGATTTCATTCAGCCCCTCGATCCTGTTACACAGGATCAGGTGGGGATCAGTCAGCTTCTCACAGGGCGAGATCAGCTAACTCAGTATAGGCTGGTAGGCTGAATCCTTGGAACCTCGTTCTCTGTACTTGTGGGTCTCAGCAACTATCTCACGGCCGCAAATGACCAATGCTTCAAATATAGAATGGGAAAATGATTGAGAGAATTCAGGTGGGGAATCAGTAAACTGACATTCCTTCAGAGAGAGAATCATTTTATTTTACTCGGATATAGAAGCAGTTGAATTTGCTTTTTTGCCAGTGGCCCCTTTCATTCACAGGTTCGCTCTCAATCACCAGTAAGCTCTCCGTGGTTCATTCAGTATTACCCGGCCATCTTTCATTGGAGAGAAGTATCGATGGACCAACCACTTACAGAGAGACTGAGAAGTTATCTGCTCATTCTACAGCAAGCCCTGTGTGCTCACCGCAGCCTCCATCCTGCCCCGAGGGCTGTGATTCCCCACTCGGTCGATTACTGACCCATCAGTCTACTCTCAATCATCAGCAAATTGATGCAATGTCTTAGCTCAATTCCCAATACCAGGTCCAGTATAGCCTTTTTTTCTGGTTGGCTTCAGAACGTGCTATTCTAAGAAAATATCCCGAAAATATTCTATGAACTCCTCATCTACTCGCTCCTTCCAGGTTTTGGTGTAAGCCCCGGTCGTTCTGAACCATATCCCCAGCATCTTCAGGTAGTCTGACCTGATGGTGAAGGGGACAAATGATCGGTCAGCCCAGTTCCCAAAGAACATGGCCTCGCTCTTGCAGTGGTTAACTTTGGCTCCCGAGTCCAGTTTGAACCGGTTGCAGATGCTCATCAGTCTGTGAACCGACAGAGGATCAGAGCCGAAGACGGCAACGTAATCCATGTACAGGGAGGTTTCAACCTGATTGCCTCCAATGCCAGGGATTATCACCCCTCTTATTCTCACATGCTCCTTAAATGACTCAGCAAAGGGTTCAATACAGCTTACAAAAAAGACAGGGGAGAGAGGACAGCCCTGTTTGTCTCCAGATTGGATCGGGAAACTTTCTGATTCCCACCCATTGATTGAAACTGCGCTACTGATGTTTGTGCAGAGTAGGTTGATCCAATTGCAGATTCCCTCCCCAAACCCCATTTTGGAAAGCACGTCCATCATGTAGGGGTGCGATATCCTGTGAAAAGCCTTCTGCTGGTCCAGGCTGATGAGGCAGGTGCCCACCCTCCTGTCTCGTGCATAGGCGATTGTATCCCTGAGTCGTGCGAGACTATCAGAGATCATCCTCCCGGGTACAGAGCAGTTCTTGTCAGGGTGAATCACTAACTCCATAGCAGACTTGACTCGGCTGGCTATGACTTTGGACAGAATCTTGCAGTCAACATTAAGCATTGAGATGGGCCGTCAATTTCTGATTTCTGCCCTCTTACCCCTTCCGCTTGTAGATAAGGGTGATGATGCCTTTCCTCATGGACTCTGACATGTTGCCGGCGAGGATCATACTCCTGTATACTTCCAGCAGGTCTGGGCTGACCCAGTCCCGCAGGGCCAAACACAACTCAACCGTTAAGCCATCGCTTCCAGGAGTTTTACTTGTCTCGAAGGACTTGACGGCCTTGTCAGCTCGTCCAGGAATTGTGGCTTCTCCATCATGCTGTCATCTAATACCTCTGTGATAGATGACAGGAAGGACTGGGAGGCTCTGCTGTCTGCGGGCTTCGCGTCGTACAGCCCAACATAAAAGGATTCGCTGATGCTTAGTATGTCAGACTGTGAAGGCATTACTGAGCCATCTTCTTCCTTCAGGCTGCTGATCACAGAGTTGTCTCTGTGTACCTTTTGGAAGAAGTAACGCGAGCACGTCTCATCCAGCTCAATGGAGCAAACTCTGGACTGGAAGATGATCTTGGAGGCCTCTCTGGCTCTTCACCTCATGGAGGTCCTCCTTGACCTCGACCCACATCAACTGCAGTCGGAGCAGATTTTGCATACTTTTTCTGGAGTCAGAACATTTCCCTATGTTTCTCTGACACCCTCTGAACACCTTTGGATATAAAGAACCTCTTCTTGGTCTCCTTGATCGCCTCCCACCAGTGAACTGGCGACTCAAAGAGGTGTTTCAGGGTTCTGCAACCTTTGTAATCCCGTTTGAGTTCCCCAACGTTCCCTTGCGTTAACAGTGTAGCATTGAGCTTCCATGTCCCCCTGCCAAACCCCTGGTCGTCCTGTAAGTGACAGTAGGCCAGTAAGAGGCAATGGTCGGAGAAAAACACCGGCTTGACGTCGGTGGATCTGACCGTGACAACACGGGACACAAACAGGAAGTCAATCCTGGAACGAGAAGACCCGTCCGATCTTGGCCAGGTGTATCTACGCTGCGCTCCGTCTGCAGGTTTGCTAAAAACGTCGTGCAGCTTGGCATCTTTTACTATTTCTATTTTACTGTTTCTAATAGGAATCTGGACGTAGTATCCAGTTTTCTGTCGTAACTTCCGGATCGTCCAGCTGCATGAGGATGCAGTTGAAGTCACCACTCAGAATGACTGACCTGGACGTCGCCAGCAGCAGTTGGAGCTGCTGGAAGATGGTCAGCCGTTCGCTGCAATGAACTGCGTATTCATTAATCAACTAGAGCATAGCATTGTTGTACATTACATCTGCTACGAGGAGGCGACCGTCCACCACCTCCTTAACCTTGGAGGTGATGAACTTACCTCCTCTCAGCAGAATACACAGGCCGGAGAAACGGGAATCATTTCCACCTGACCAGATCGATGGCCCGTGGGACCACCATCTCAACCGTTGCCTGTAGGTGCTGAGGTGTGGTATTCCACACTCCTGCAGAACAAAAGTAGGTTGGCTTTGAACTTGGCGAGGTTATCCAAGGTTGAAACACATTGCTTAGTGGATTTAGTGCTACGCACGTTAATTGAAGCAATCTTTGTACCCATTTTTAAGACAGTTGCTGCTTTCCACACAATGTTTCCTTGCTAGACCCAGTCCTTTGGTATGTTCCTGCATACCAGTGGTGTACACAAGCTGTTTCATGAACGTTGGACTCATAAACCCCTACTGGTTTCTCATGCAGGGCTTGTTCCACTGGGGTGACATCGTTGCATATTCCCCACTCTCAGTTTATCGCCATTCAGAAAATAATCTGCCTTCCTGTTTTTTGCTACCAAAGTGGATAACCTCACATTTATCCACATTATACTGCATCTCCATGCATTCGCCCACTCACTCAACTTGTCGAAATCATCCTGAATCCCTTCTGCATCCTCCTCACAACTCAGCCTTAGAGACAGTTTTGTGTCATCTGCAAATTTGGGGATATTACTTTTTGATCCCTCATCCAAATCATTCACATAAATTATGGATAGCTGGGGTCCTAGCACCGATACCTGCTGTCCTCCACTCGTCACTGCCTGCCATTCAGAAAAATACCCATTTATCCCAACTCTGTGTTTCCTGTCTGCCAACCATTTTCTAACTATTGCAATACACTACCCCCAATCCCATGCACTTTAATTTTACATGCTAATCTCTTATGTGGGACTTTGTCGAAAGCCTTCTGAAAGTCCAAATCAATCACATTCACTGGCTCCCCCTCATCAATTCTACTAGTTACATTCCAGATTTCTAGTAGATTTGTCATTGCATGATTTCCCTTTTGTAAATCCATGCTGACTCTGTCAGATTCTACCACTGTTCTCCAAGTGCTCTGCTCTAAAATCTTTGCTAATGGACTGTTTATTTATATTTATTTAGAGATACAGCACTGAAACAGGCCCTTCGGCCCAACGAGTCTGTGCCGACCAAGATCCACCCATTTATACTAACCCTACAAATTTCTGCACTACCGGCGCCAGGCTAACATCTATAATTCCCTACTTTCTCTCTACCTTACTATTTTAAATAGTGGGGGATATCTTAGATACCCTCCAATCTGTAGGAACTGTTCCAAAGTCTATACAATCTTGAAAGATGACCAGCAATGCATCCACTATTTCTAGGCCCACTTCCTTAAATACAATGGGAAGCAGACCATCAGGCCCCGGGTATTTAACGGCCTTCAATCCCATCATTTTTCCCAACACTATTTCTCTACTCATACTGATTTCTTCAATTCCTCTCTCTCACTAAACCCTGTGTTCTCCACCATTTCTGGTATGATCTTTGTGTCCTCCTTTGTGAAGACAGAACCAAAGTATGCATTTAGTTGGTCAGCCATTTGTTTCTTTCCCATAATAAATTCTCCTGTTACTGACTGTAAGGGACCTACATTTGTCTTCGCCAAACTTTTTCTCTTCACATACCTATATAAAATTTTACAGTCAGTTTTTTATGTTCCCCACAAGCTTGCCTTTGTACTCTATTTTGCCCTTCTTAATCAATCCCTTGGTCCACCTTTGCTGGATTCTAAACAGGTCCCAATCCTCAGGTCTGTTGTTTTTTTTTCTGGCGCATTTATATGCCTCGTCTTTGGATCTAATGCTATCTCCAATTTCCCTTGTAAGCCATGAATTGGCGACCTTTCCGGCTTTACTTTTGTGCCAGACAGGAATAAACAAAGGTTGCAGTTCATTCACGCGCTCTTTGAATGTTTGCCGTTGCCTTTCCACCGTCGTCCCTTTTAGTAACGTTTCCCAATCCTCCATAGCCCACTCGCGCCTCATACCTTCGTAGTTTCCTTTACTAAGATTCTGGGCCCTAGTCTCAGAATCAACTACACCATTCTCCAACTTGATGAAGAATTCGATCAGATCATGATCGTTCAGCTCCAAGGTGTCTCACACAACTGGATTGTCAATTATTCCTCTCTCATTACACAATACCCGGTCTAGGATGGCCTGTTCTCTGGTTGACTCCTCAACGTATTGATCCAGAATACCACGGATTCCTCTTCTACGGTATTGTGACCAATTTGAATTGTTCAATCCATATGCAGACTAAAGACATCCATAACTACAGATGTTCCTTTATTGCATGCGTCTCTAATTTCCTGTTTAATGTCGTTCCCAACAGCACCACTAAAGTTTGGGTGTCCATATACAACACCCACTAAACTTTTTTGCCGCTTAGAGTATCTCAGCTCTATCCAAACAAATTCCACATCGTCATAGCTAATATCTTTCCTCACCCTATGCGTTAATTTCGTCCATAACCATCAATGTAGTTCCACCACCTTTTGCTCTTTTTCTTCCAAATACTGAATACCCATGGCTAGTAATTTCCCATCCCTGGTCACCTTGCAGCCATGTCTCCATGATCCCGACTACATCATTACGCAGAGAGTAGTAGGGGCGTGGAACGCCCTGCCTGCAACAGTAGTAGACTCGCCAACTTTAAGGGCATTTAAGTGGTCATTGGATAGACATATGGATGTAAATGGAATAGTGTAGGTCAGATGATCGGCGCAACATCGAGGGCCGAAGGGCCTGTACTGCGCTGTAATATTCTAATTCTAATTCTAATACCCATTTACATCTATTTACGCAATTGCTTCATCACATTTATTGTGAATACTCCACTCATTAAGGCACAACACCTTAAGGCTTGTCTTTTTAACATTACTTGCCCCCTTCCCACTATTTTTCACTGCGACCCTGTTTGAATCTTGTCCTTCATTTCTCTGCCTATCACTTTTCATATTCCCCTTACTGTCTTTTGTTCCTGTCTTTGATCCCCCCCACTCTGACTCCTTGCAAAGGTTCCCACCCCCCCCCCGCGCCATTTTTGTTTAAACCACCCCCAACCACTCGAGCAAATGTTCCCCCTCCGACATCAGTCCCGGTCCTTCCAGGTGTAACCCGTCCAGTTTGTACTGGTCCCACCTTCCCCAGAACCGGTCCAATGTCCCAGGAATCTAAAACTCTCCTCCTCACACCATATCTTCAGCCACGTACTCATCCGATATATCCTGCTATTTCTACTCTGACCAGCACGTGGCACTGGTGATAATCCTGAGATCACTATCTTTGAGGTCCTACTTTTTAACTTACTTCCTAGCTCCGTACATTCTGCTTTTAGGACCTCATCCTTTTTTAACCTAGGTCGTTTGTGCCACTGTGTACCACGACCATTGATTGTTCACCCTCCCTCTTAAGAATCACCTGTAATTGTTCTGAGACATCCTTGACCCTACCGCCAGGGAGGCAACATACGATCCTCGAGTCTCTTCTGCGGCCACAGAAATGCCTATTCGTTCCTCTTATACGAGAGTCCCCTTTAACTATTGCATTCCCACACCTTTTATTCCTCCCCTATGCAGAAGAACCAACCGTGGTGCAACGAATTTGGCTTTTGCTGCTTTCCCCGAAGAGGCCATTCCCTACAATAGTATCCAAAGCAGTATATCTGTTTTGCTGGGGAATAGCCACAGGAGATTCCTGAACTGCCTGCTTAGCCCTCTTGCTCTGCTTGGTGGTCACCCATTCCCTTCCTGCCAGTGGTTTCTGAGCCTTCGGTGTGACCACCTCTCTATATGTGCTATCCATGATAATCCCCACCTCGTGGATGCTCCACAAAGTCCCCAGCTGCCGCTCCAGCTCTGAAACCCGGGATTCCAGAAACTGCCGCTGGAGACACATCCTTCACACGTGCTGGTCCCCGGACTGGAATTGGTCCCAGCTTCCCACATAGAAGTCAAGGAGCACACCACGTCTTTGGGTTCTCCTGCTATGACTTACCCCCTTAAATTAAACCTTTAGGAAGACCTTAATATCAAATAATGTCAATTACTCTATGGTCCTTCTTCCCTAGTCCTCGTTACTACAGAAATTTCTAAAAATACTCTACTTGCTATATATGAAAAAAATGTAAACCTTTCTTACCTTGGTTACTGAACCAGCTCTTTTGACCTATTCCCTAACATCAGTGACTCAACAACTAATCGCCTTGCCGCTTTGCTGCGACGTCACTGTTGGCTTTTGTTTTCATAAGTCCGGCACGCTGGCAGAGTTCCAACTGCTCTCCACTCCTGATGGTAAGTGAAAGCCCCCAGCCTGGATTTATCCACTCCCATTTCAGGTGGTTTCCACATAGATCCGACTGCTGTCCGCTCCTGAAGGTACATGAAGGCCCCGAGCCCCGCTCTGGATTTTTCCGCTCCAGGTTCTGGTTGTTTCCTAACAGGTCTGGCTGCTCTCCACTCCTGAAGGTAACCACCAGGGATCTGTGAACAGACATTCCAAAGTCTTCTATTCACAGGCTAAGATGGAATATTGATAGAGGGAGATTATTAAGTGAGTTTGAGAGATCAAAAGTAAACTGCAATCTTACTTTGAGTAATGTTTATTTCTGTGTACACAGACATAGAAGAGATAGGCATGAAGTGTGGACTATCGTCGGAGAGGGAGAAAATAAATGAAGAGCGAGTAACAGAGAGTAATAGGCATGGATAAAGAAGAAAGAAGCTACTCTTGCTGGTAATCGCTCTCCATTTTTGTCGCCCTTTTCCTCTCTTTTTCACCCTCTGAATTCCTATTCCCATTCTCTGTTAATCTTTCTCCTTTTTTCCCTCTACACCTTGTCCACCCGCTGCAGCCTCTCTCTCCCAATCGCTTTCTCTCTTTCTCTCCAGATGGGGAGAGGGAGAAAGAGAGACAGAGACAGGGTGTTGCAGGTAGTGAGATATAGGGAGACCGGAAGTGTAAGGGTGGCCTATGTAGAGGGATCTCTACACTGTAGCTAACCCTGTTGTTTACCTGTCCTGGCAGTGTTTGATGTGACAGTGTAGAAAGAGCTTTCCTCTATCTCTAACCCTGTGGTCTACCTCTCCTGGAAGTGTTTGATGGGACATTATAGAGGGAGCTTTACTCTTTATCGAACCACGTGCTCTTTATGACTTAGAAATATTTGATCGTACAGTGTAGAGGGAGCTTTACTCAGTATCTAACATTGGCCAAGAGACAGAAGATAGAGAATAGTTGTAAACTGTTGTTTCTCAGACTGGGGAGAGATATTTAACAGTTCATCCAATTGTGCACCGCAATCGTCCACACACTAGCCATGTGATAATGAGCCGTACCATGTTTTAATGATTTTGGCAGTGTGATAACTATTGTCCAGGGCACCAGGGAGAAATCCATCGAGCCCACACGGGCACGCTGTGAGACTGGCGTTATTCGCTGCTGCCACATTGTATTCTTTCATCAGTTCACAGATGACTCTCCAGATCTCATTTTTAAAAAAAGTAAACAGTTTCCCTTGGTTTTGGTTTTCCCTCTTAGCTTAACCAGTGCAGTCCAGGAATTATTCTACTTTGACAGTCCATCCCATATTTCATGCTCCTCCTCCTCCTAATCACAATATCTGCATCGCCCCCCTCTTTTATGACTGTTTATCAAAATTCATTCTCGTGTGATTAAAGGGACTGTGATGGAAGGGTTATGACATTGAGTAAGAGACAGATGATAGGGACTAGTGGTGATTGGTGGTTCTGCGTGTAGTGTCGCACGGTGTTGTGTCCCCCCAGAGGTACATATAGGGATGAAATCTCTTTTAGATGTATATTAATGACCAGACTTGGGTTTTCAGATGACACAATACTTTGGAAATGGTAATGTACCACTGACGTGTATTTATGTTCTCCTCAGATTAAAACATTGTACCTTTAAGGCTCCGGTGAAAATCAGTCTTGCGTCTGGCATCATATTACTTTCTGTCACATCTGGGCTCATGTTAATTGGAAACTCGATTGTCAGGATCCAAATCTAACGCCAATTACGAAGAAATGAAAGGACCCAAGTTTCTTGTGTAATAAAGTACAGTCTATATCATCAGAATGGCATCTGCACTTGCAGCAGAGTTTCTGGGAAAGGAGAATGTATCCTTCAGTGACTTGATAACTTTAACTAAGAATGCACTGTAAACTTTTGCGGCACAATCCGTGTTAGAATTGAAACCGGTTGCCAAAATATCAATGGTAATTGACCTAATAGTTCAACATCTGAAATGAGAAGAAGAAGAAGACTAGGAACAAGAATGTAGTAAGTCAGAGGTTGATGCAGTGGTATTAGCCAAAATTCAGTGAGAAATGAAAAAACCTGGAACTTCAAAGAAAAGGAAAACACAAGTGCAATAAGAGAAATTGAAAAAGAAAAAGGGGAAGGGGAGAATGGGAAAGCATTTCACAAAGTGAAAGAGTAGAAAGGGAATTTAAGTAACAAGAGATGGCACGAAGATAAAGGGGTCCTGTTGAATCCAGGGAAATTTCTGGTTAGGAAGAATCTGAACTCATTCCAGGAGCCAGCGAAAAGCAGTTTAAATTTCTTCAAGCTCTTACTAAGTTTGAGGAAAGAGACGTAGAGACATTTTCCATATCTGTTGAAGCAAATAGCCAAAAGATGAAATGGCCGAAGGAAAGTTGGACACTGCTTCTGCAAAACAGGTTGGCAGGCTGAGCTCATGAGGTTTATACCATGCTTCCTGGGAAATCCTGCAGATTATGAGATGGCAAAAATGGTTATTAGAACATAGAACATAGAACAGTACAGCACAGTGCAGGCCCTTCGGCTCACGATGTTGTGCTGACCCTTTTACCTACTCTAAGATCAAAATACCTACATACCCTTCATTCGACTATCATCCATGTATCTATCCAAGAGTCGCTTAAATGTCCCTAAAGTCTCTGCTTCTAATATCACCGCTGGCAGTGCATTCCACGCACCCACCACTGTCTGTGTAATGAACCTACCTTTGACATCACCCCTAAACCTTCCTCCAATCACCTTAAAATTATGCCCCCTGGTGATAGCCCTTTCCACCCTGGGAAAAAGTCTCTGGCTATCCACTCTATCTATACCTCTCATCATCTTGTACACCTCTATCAAGTCACCTCTCACCCTTCTTCGCTCCAATGAGAAAAGCCCTAGCTCCCTCAACCTTTCTTCATAAGACATGCCCTCCAGTCCAGGCAGCATCCTGGTAAATCTCTGCACCCGCTCTAAAGCTTCCACATCCTTCCTATAATGAGGTCACCAGAACTTTACACAATGTTCCAAGTGTGGTCTAACCAGGGCTTTATAGAGCTGCAGCATAACCTCGCGGCTCTTAAACTCAATCCCCCTGTTAATGAAAGCCAACACCCCATACGCATTCTTAACAACCCTATCAACTTGGGTGGCAACTTTGAGGGATCTATTGGCGTGGTCCCCAAGATCCCTCTGTTCCTCCACACCGCCAAGAATCCTGTCTTTAAACCTGTATTCTACATTCAAATTCGACCTTCCAAAATGAATCACTTCACACTTTTCCAGGTTGAACTCCATCTGCCACTTCTCAGCCCAGCTCTGCATCCTGTCAATGTCCCGTTGCAACCTACAACAGCCCTCCACACTATCCACAACTCCAGCAACATTTGTGTCATCAGCAAACTTACTAACCCAACCTTCCACGTCCTCATCCAAGTCATTTATAAAAATCACAAAGAGCAGATGTCCCCGAACAGATCCCTGTGGAACACCACTTGTCATCGAGCTCCAGGCTGAATACTTTCTATCTACTACCACCCTCTGTCTTCTATGGACCAGTCAATTCTGTGTCCAGAGAGCCAAATTTTCCTGTATCCCATGCCTCCTTAATTTCTGAATGTGCCTACCATGGGGAACCTTATCAAACGCCTTGCTAAAATCCATATACAACACATCCACTGCTCTTCCTTCATCAATGTGTTTTGTCACATCCTCAAAGAATTCAATAAGGCTTGTGAGGCACGACCTGCCCCTCACAAAGCCATGCTGACTATCTCTAATCAAACTATGCTTTTCCAAATTATCATAAATCCTGTCTCTCAGAATCCTCTCCAATAATTTGCCCACCAGCGACGGAAGACTGACTGGTGTGTAATTCCCAGAGTTATCCCTATTCCCTTTCTTGAACAAGGGAATAACATTTTCCACCCTCCAATCATCTGGTACTACTCCAGTAGACAGTGAGGACGCAATGATTATCGCCAAAGGAGCGGCAATCTCTTCCCTCACATCTCGTAATATCCTTGGGTATATCCAGTCTGGCCCCGGGGACTTATCTATCCTCATGTCTTTCAAAATTTACAGCACATCCTCCTTCTTAACATCAACCTGTTCGAGCATATCAGCCTGTTTCACGCAGTCCTCACAAACGACAAGGTCCCTCTCACTGGTGAATACTGATGTCAAGTATTCATGAAGGACCTCCCCTACCTCCTCCGACTCCAGGCACAAGTTCCCTCCACTATCCCTGATCGGCCCTACCTTCATTCTGACCATCCTGTTGCTCCTCACATAAGTGTAGAACGCATTGGGACTTTCCTTAATCCTACCCGCCAAGACGTTTTCATGTCCCCTTCGAGCTCCTCATTTCCATTCTTCAGTTCCTTCCTGGCTACCTTGTAACCCTCTAGACCCCTGTCTGATCCATGCTTCTTCAACCTTAAGTAAGCTTCCTTCTTCCTCTTGACTAGCTGTTCCACATCTCTTGTCATCCAAGGTTCCTTCACCCTACAATCCCCTTCCTGCCTCATCGGGACAATCCTATCCAGCAGTCGCAGCAAGTGCTCCCTCAATAACCTCCACATTTCTGTCGTGCATTTCCCTGAGAACATCTGTTCTCAATTTAAGCTCCCCAGTTCCTGCCTAATTACATTGTAATTCCCCCTCCCCCAATTAAATATTTTCCCATCCCGTCTGCTCCCATCCCTCTCCATGACAATACTAAAGGTCAGGGAGTTGTGATCACTATCACCGAAATGCTCTCCCACCGAGAGACCTGCTACCTGGCCTGGCTCATTACCAAGCACCAAATCCAACATCGCCTCCCCTCTATTCGGCCTATCTACATATTGAGTCAGGAAACCTTTTTGGACACACCTGACAAAATCTGCTCCATCCAAACTATTTGCACTAAGGAGGTTCCAATCAATATTAGGGAAGTTTAAGTCACCCATGACAACAACCCTGTTACTTCAGCATCTTTCCAAAATCTGCCTCCCAATCTGTTCCTCCGTGTTTCTATTGGGGGGTCTATAGAAAACTCCGAATAAAGTGACTGCTCCTTTCTTGTTTCTGACTTCCACCCATACTGACTCAGTAGACAAACCCTCCTCGAGGACCTCCCTTTCTGCAGCTGTCATGCTATCCCTGATAAGCAATGCCACTCCCCCACCTCTTTTTCCTCCATCCCTATTCCTTTTGAAACATCTAAACCCCGGAACATCCAACATCCATTCCTGCCCCTGTGATATCCCAGTCTCCGTAATGGCCACAACATCATAGCTCCTAGTACTGATCATTGCTCTAAGTTCATCACCCTTATTCCTGACACTTGCTGCGTTAAAATAGACACACTTCAAACCATCATACTGGCTGCAACTTTGCGCTGTGAACTGTATAACCTTCCTCACAGACTCTCTGCACTCTGTATCTTTATTCTCGGTGCATATGACTTAGTCCCTGAAGCTTACTGGCAGAGGTTTTGGAACTTAAGTAGATTGGCAAGATGGACATATGTAGAATTTGAGACGGTGAAGCAAATTAATTTTGACCGTTTGATACGGGTGTTAAAGATGGAAACCACATCTGAAGGCCTTTGGGAATTAATTATCTTAGAAGAGTTTAAAAGCTCCATTCCATCAGTGGTGATAATTATTGTAGATGACCTGAAAGTTTTGAAATGTAGGAAATCATCATAATTGCTGATGATGTTGAGCTTGTGAATAAAGCAACATCTTTTGTTTGTCACCTGCAGAACCCCGAGAAGAACAGAATGTCGGAGAGTGAAAGGAAGACAAGTATCCAGAGACAAAAATAAACATCTGGGAATGCCCCAGGTTCACCTCCTCAGGTCAGAAAGGAAGATGTTGAGGGTAGAAATGAGATTCACAAGCCAAAGTGTTATCACTGTCACAAAATGTCTCATCACCGTATCGAGTGCTACAAATTGCAGGTAGACGCATCAGACTTGTTGGGATCCGCAAACCTAGTGCAGAGGAAACGATTCTGACTGAGAGTATAGCTAACCAGGCTAGAGCTTTAACGACAGTTGTAAAGAAAGATGCTAAAACTAAAGGGAGGGGAGAAGTTGAGAATCAAATATCCAATTGTTATAATGATTTTTGTCAAAGGGGAGAATAACCTGACATCCTTTAAGTAAAGTAGGAAGACTCATCATTATAGTGATGGATACAGAAACAACCCAAACTCTCTTGCTGGGTAAAAAATATAACGTTTCTGCCAGAAAGCGCCTTGAACGCTGAAGTGTTTAGTTCATGGAGTTGGCGGGGAGTATATACCCGCACCTTTATATAAAGTGCGCCTAGAGAGCGACAGGACCAAGTGAAATCAGAGCTTCGCCACATCTTGGAAAACAATTTGATCGAACTTAGTCAAAGCAGCTGGAGTGCACTAATAGTTCTATTACCTAAACCTCATGGACCAACCCGGCTTTGTTTTGACTAAAGAAGAGTCAATGCAGGAGCCAAGGCAGACTCCTACCCAATTCCGAGTTTGGAACACTGTGTCGACAGAGTGGGCAGTGCTAGATTTATTACCAAGACTGACTTGTTATAAAGGAATACTAGCTCACATCCTTTGACTCCTCGAGCCAAAAAGATGTCAGCTTTCGGAACTGACGGTCTTTATCGGTGCTCGGTGATGCCATTCTGGCTATAAAAAAATGCCCCAGCTACTTTTCAAAGACTAATTTATCAGGTGGCAAGTTGTACTCCGACTTGTGTGGTGCATCTCGATGATGTACTAATATACAAAAATACTTGGCAAGAACACTTAAACCAGCTCAAAAAAAATCTATTTCTAAAAACGTACAAGCTTAGTGATAAATTAGGGAAAAAAAATGAATTCGGAAAAGCAAGAGTAACTTGCCTCGGACACAAAGTGGGGCAAATACAGGTTTACCAAAAAAAGCAAAGCTATAGGCCTGAATAGAGTTTCCTCTCCGTAAATCTAATCGGAAATTAATGAGGATTTTAGGGATGTGCGGTTTTCACATTAAATCTGCTTTTATTAGCCAAGGCATAGCATATGATCCGGGAAGTTTATGATGGAGCAGTGTAAAACGGTAGTTAGGCAAAAGCTGCAGTACTGTGTACAGTTTTGGGCACCACACTATAGGAAGGATGAGATTCCACTGGAGAGGGTGCAGAGGAGATTCACCAGAATGTTGCCTGGGCTGGAGCATATCAGCTATAAAGAGACAATGAAAGGGCTGGATTGTTTTCCTCAGAGCAGGGAAGGCTGAGGGGGCACATGATTGAGGTATGAAAAATTATGACAGGCATTGGTAAGATAGATAGGAATAAACGTTTTCGTAGTGCTCTAGAGGCTCAAGCTAATGTCCTCGGAACATGGGTTCAAAACCCACCACAGCAACTGGTAAAATTTAAATTCAATTAATTATTATTATTGTTACTTTAATCTGGAATTGAAAGCTTGTCTCAGCAATGGTGACATGGAACTGCCATTGATTGTCATATAAAAAATAAGTTCACTAATCTCCTTTAAGGAAGGAAATCTGCCGTCCTTACCTGGCATGGCCAGGCCCACATGTGCCTTCAGACCCACAGCAATATGGTTGACTCTAAACTGCCCTCTGAAATGGCCCTTGAAGCACTCTCTTGTTATGGGCAATTCGGGTTGGGCAACAAATGTTCTCCTTGCCAGCGATGCCCGCATTCCATGAAAGAATAAAAATGTGCCACAATTAGAAGGTTTCCTGCTACTTTCAGGATTAACTTTCATGCAACCAGGGTGACTTGTCTGTGACTACAAAAAACATTATGGTACAGGTATATGTTGGTTATAAGTGTAGCGGATTTATTAAGTAATTCATATTCAGTGCAAATGAGTCATACTTATCAAAGACAATAGTCACAACCAGTTCCTCAGAACCTTAGTAGTTGACCTCCGAGTGTCCGTGGCGTGGATTGTCTTTCTCTTGTTGTGTTCTGTTTGCTGAAATTTCTCTTCCTTCTGCCTCTAGATTTTCCTGCTGCTTCGTATGCTGATAGCTGTTCTTTTCTGCACTTTTTTGAGCATCAGACTACCTTGTGGTTTGCCTGATGGTTGATGTAAGCCTTGTGATGTCAGTTACTACTCTACTTTAATTGGGGCTCAATAAAAAAAAAAATGCCAATAATTCAGATGAGTACCTGTGAGAGGTTCGGTTCATTACGCTTGTTATCTCCTTTGATAATATGAACTTGTACAGAAAATAATTATTATTTTATAGCAAAGTTAGTTATCAGTGTCACATTGGTTTTTCTGCTGACTTTGTGTGACAGTGACTTTCAAAGTACGATTAATATTGAAAGTCTTACAAGTTTAAGACTTAGTTTTTCAATGTAATGCTTTTAAATGAAAGTGCCTTCTTTTTAACATGATTATTAATTCATTAATTGCAGCTCAAGCAAGGTACAGTGCTTTGTAATTACTGATTCTTCACGGGCTACTACTTAATACTTATTTAGTCACGTGTTATGTTAAGATGACTTACTTGATGTCATGTTATTACTGAGGATACAGTGTGAAAATTATCAAGTTAACCTAACCTATTTCCAAGTCCTCCCCTTAATTTTGTTCCTTTACAGGTGGTTGATGCGTCAGTGGGGGAGAACTTTGGGACCAGTGACTATAACTCTATTAGCTTCAAGATAGTTATGGAAAAGGATAGGACTGGTCCTCAGGTTGAAGTCCTAAATTGTAGGAAGGCTAATTTCGATGGCATCAGACAATAACTCTCAAACGTTGAATGGGAGAGGCTGTTTACACGTAAAGGGACGTCTGGCAAGTGGTAGGTTTATAAAAGTGAGATAGGAAGAGTTGAGGGCCGGCATGTTCCTGTTAGATGGAAGGGCAAGGCTGGCAAGTTTAGGGAACCCTGTTTGATGAAAGATATTGAGTGTCTGGTCAGGACAAAGAAGGAGGCATATGCCATGTATAGGCAGCTGGGATCGCGCGAGTCCATCGAGGAGTATAGTGGATGTAGGAGTGCACTTATGATGGAAACTAGGAGGGCGAAAAGGGCCATGCGATTTCCCTGGCAGATAATATAGAGGAGAATCCTAAAAGATTCTATCAGTATATTAAGAGTAAAAGGGTAGCGAGGGAGAGAGTAGGTCCCCTTAAGGATCAGTGTGTGGAGCCACGGGAACTGGGGGAGGAGTTAAAGGAATATTTATCGCTGTATTTACCGTGGAGAAGGTCATGGAAGCTAATGAGTTTAAGGGAGGGAACAGCGATATCATGGAGCATATCAACATTAACAAAGGAGGAGGTGCGGGAGGTTTTGAAGCGCATTAAGGTGGATAAATCCCCAGGGCCTATCCAGGTGTATCAGAGGATGTTAAGGGAATCAAAGGAGGAGATTTCTCGGGCCCTGGCAGAAACTTTTGTATCATCATTAGCCATGGGTGAGATACCAGAAGACTGGAGGATAGCTAATATTATGCTTTTATTTAAGAACTGCAGCAGGGATAAGCCAGGTACCTACAGGCCGGTGAGCCTTACATAAGTGCTGGGAACGTTATTGGAAGGATTCTGAGAGACAGGACTAATATGCATCTGGAAAGGCATGATCTGATAAGGCATAATCAGCACGGCTCTGTGTGCGGGAAATCATGTCTCGCGAATTTGATTGAGTTTTTCGAGAAGGTGACCAAGAGGATTGGCGAGGTCAGGGCGATGGAAGTTGTCCACATGAACCTTAGCAAGGCCTTTTACAAGGTCCTGCATGGTAGGCTGGATCAGAAAGTTCGAACACATGGGATCCCGGGTGAGCTAGCAAATTGCATACAAAATTGGCTTGGTGATAGGAGGCAGAGGGTGGTAGTGGAGGGTGGTTTTTCAGATTGGAGGCCGGTGACCAGTGGTGTGCCACAGGGATCGGTGCTGAGTCCTCTGTTGCGTGTCATATATATTAATGACTTGAATGTGAATGTAAGGGGCATGATTAGTAAGTTTGCACATGACACCACAATTGGTGGTATAGGGGGCAGTGAATAAGGTTGTTCAAGTTTGCCACAGGATTTAGATCAACTGGGAAAGTGGGCAGGGGAGTGGCAAAGGGAATTTAACACAGACAAGTGTGAAGTGATGCATTTTGGGAAGTTAAACCAAGGTAGGACATATACAGATAATGGCAGGGACTTGGGGAGTGCTGTTGAGCAGAGACTCCTTGGGGCACAAGTGCATAGTTCCCTGAAAGTGGCAACATAGGTAGACAGAGTGGTGAAGAAGGCATATGGCATGCTTGCCTTCATCGGCCGAGGCATTGAGTACAAGAGTTGGGACGTCATGTTACAGTTGTAAATTACGTTGGCCGCATTTGGAGTATTGTGTACAGTTCTGCTCGCTGCAGTACAGGAAAGGTGTGATTAAGCTAGAGAGGGTGCAGAAAAGATTCACAAGGATGTTTCCTGGTTTGGAGGGCTTGGGTTATAAA